>NC_056726.1:557451584-557751584 GCF_019279795.1 Protopterus annectens | reverse complement strand
AATGGAGTTGGGGTGTCACTTCAACAGTGAGAATCATCTAGAGCCACAGCTGGTCTGTCATACCGCACACTCATACCTATGACCAATTAAGAGTGTCCAGTCCATCTACTAGATGTCTTTAGAATGTGACCGGAAACTGGAGCACCTGGAGGAAACACAGGAAGGACATGCAGACTCTTCTATGCGGTTACAATCCACATAGACTTCTGGGCATCACACTGATGCCTTCGCTCCTTAATCCAGACTACTTTTACAGCAGTCCGGAGTTACAGAAACTATTTTTTTTAAACCCGGAACTCGGCGAGCATGCGCATTTCGAGTTCTGGGACTTGCGAGTCAGTTGGACTCGCAACTAAGTAAGCAGCCAACTTAGAAATAATAATATTTTAGTTTTTAAAAATGTTCTTTATTTTTTTCTTGTTTCTTGCTGGGGGGCTGCTGTCCTGCAGTCCAATGGGACGAGCCACCACTGTTCCCATCTCATAACCTCTCAGAGCATCACATCTGGACAATGCCAAAATTGATGGGGGGATAAATAGGGACAGACTTTAAATATACCTGCTACAAACATAGGAAGTTCATAGAATGATACATTTAGCATTACAGTGAATATTCTTAAGGATGTGGAGTCTCAAACTCAATTGTTTGTCATTACCTGATTTCTTCAATCCTCAGCTATTTGCCAGTAAAGTACAGATCTCAAAAGGAACAGACAAAAGTACATGATGGTAAAATGTGGACATTCTGTGAAGATCTGTACAGTTGAGAGGTATGTCTGTGATATCTCCCACTGCAGAGAGGGCCAGATGCTACAGACATAGCAGCTGTATAGCAGGACATTAGCACAGAATGTCTTGTTGGCACATATATTCCTCCAAACCATATTTCCCATTATTACAGACCAAGTACTAGATTCAATTACTTGCTTACATGTTCCACTTACCTTTTTTTCCTTCTTCTCTTTTCCACTTTATGTCTCATTTATTTCTCCCTTTCCCTGTGAACTACAGGGATAGAGCTGGTTTGAATAGGTGGCATCATGGCTTTTGTAGGTGATGCTTATGACCAGGTGATGGCCTGTGCACCTATTGGCGTTCCCCACTTGCTAACTGCATGCAGAGCAGCTGTGTAGTTCTTCTAATAGCCAATGTCATGGCAACACACTCCTATAATGAGTACTCCATGTGGCCATTGACCCCTTCCCTTTCTTGTGAGGAAGACATCCTGGTGTTGTGTGGGCTACTACCTCTTACAACAAGGCTTGCGGAGACAAGCTAACTAAATGGTGGGGAAGGTTCAGGACTCAGGAGCATAATGTGAGTATTGCTGTTATATGTTTGGAATACTGCTAGTTTAACAGGGTTTGCCTGCACATGCTACTTCTGCATGGCTTTCAGTCTGACAAAGTTCTGTCTCTGCATTGCTCTCAACTGTAGGGTCATCCGCATAATGGCCACAGGTTAGCCTGTTATGTATGGGCTGTTCCCGAGACAGGTGTTGTCCTTGGCAAATCAGTAGCATACTCTGGTGATTGCATTATGTAGATGGTAACATCCGTTTTTTCTGACTTTATATCCCTCAGAAAAGATATGTTACAACAAACCCTGTAACACCAGCAACTTTCTCAGTGTGTAACAGCAATATTTCATGTATGGCCATGTATTTGGGCTTCTGCCAACCAATTATGTCAGGCTTTGTCCAGATGTCATACAGTAGTAGGTGGATAGGTATACTGGTCTATTATTATTTACTGCTGTAATTCCTGCTGAGGGGAATGGGTGGGAAACATGTTGAAGTCTGTACATTCAAGAGGTAGGTGTATAGGGAATACTCTTAGATGGCATTGCAACATATTTTATGTGGAGGGCAGTAACACATGTTTTACAACTAGGCTGTTAGAACATCTCAGACATATTACTGATAAGAAATATATCAATTCTATAGCTGTGCATTTGAATAAATCACACCATGGGGACAGTATTGGGTCTCAAGGTACTGCTTCTGAAAATGTCTGCTCCTCAGTGTGATGAAACATTCATAAAAGGACAATTGTTATGTACAGACTTCAATGTATTAATATTAACTGTGATACTTTAACCCATAGGAGGTTAAATGATGAGTGAAATCAGAGGCTGTGTATTCAATTATGTAATTAGGTGTTAATTGGTCCTTGGAATTAAGGCATGTATTTCTGGTGATGTTTACTCATTGAAGGCTTTTGCCAAGACATCAAAGTATAATAAAAATATGTGAATTGCTGGCTGGTTGTATTTTTCTTTGCTATGTTCAGACAATTTATTTGTTTTGCTTAGAGATTGTTGTATGTCTGGCCATTGTGTATGGCCTATCATGATTTTATAGCAGTGTACTGTTTATTTGGACTGTGGGGGGAGCAGATGTGAGTGTCATGGCTACTTTTGTATCCAACTGTGCATGCTGCCCCAGTTGTGGGTGGTCTATAAGCTGCATATGTTTGTATTGGCATTCTGGGACATGTATGGATATATATATATATATATATATATATATATATATATATATATATATATATATATATCTGTATATGTATGTATATGTGTGTGTGTGTGTATATATATATATATATATATATATATATATATATATATATATATATATGTATATATTTATATAAATACACACACACACACACACACATATATATACATATATATATATATATATATATATATATATATATATATGTATGTATGTGTGTGTGTGTGTGTGTGTGTGTGTGTGTGTGTGTGTACACCTCAATATTTATTGTTAATATATTTATATGTACCCATGAATTACCACATAGGTGGCAGTACACTAAACACCAAAAGTGTGATGAGAGATTTAGGGACACAGATGGACAGTGGTCCCACCTTCGACAACCACATTGCCACAACAGTCAGGAAATCCTTCTATGTGGCACACCTCATCACTAAGAGCTTTTTATCCAGAAAAAATGAGGTCATTGTCCCACTGTACTCATCCCTCATTAGACCCATTATAGAGTACAATGCGCCTTAGACATCTGCAACAGCTGGAAAGGCCACAGAAATACCTCACTAAAAGAATCACAGGCCTAAAGCAGATGCCCTATGCTGACCATCTAAAAAAACTCCAGCTGTAATCTGTGGCATATCGTCTACTCAGAGGCGATCTCTGCTTAACATACAAGGCCATGTCAAATCCTGAGCTGTTGGACATGCTCCACTTAAAGAAATCCCATTCCCTCAGAACCACACACTCCAGGGATCTAAACCTTGTCATCACAATGAACAAAACATGCTGGAGGGATAGGTTCCTGACCCAGAGACTCCCTATACTCTGGAATAGACTGCCCATACATGTCAAGCAGAGCACCTCCTTGGCCTTCTTCAAAAGGAACCCTGGTGATTGGATGGGAGATAGGAAATTCACCCCAGGGATCACGCCAGTTGCCCTGCTAGACAGGGCTCCAGTTAAGTAAATATTGTGGGAAGAAATATCCGGAGAATTGTTTGGCTAGGCTTGTATAGGCCCTAGGGCCGATAACCTAGTACCAACCTATGGACCTGTGAACCTATATATTGTTGTACACATATATGGATCTACCTACATTTTGCACTCTCTCTCTATGTATGTTTTTATTCAGATATATATATTTATAGATACCAATCCTTCTTAATTGCAGACTTGTATCTTCCCTAGTGTAAACTGGCTGTAATGAAGGGTGTGTTTGAGACAACATCCTCAATCAGTGCAGCTGTGATGGCATACTGGTAAATTACATATGCTATGGTGTGCAAGGTCCTGGGTTCCAGACCTACAAGGGCTGTTTATTTTGTTGTAGGCAGAACAAGGACTGTCAGATTCAGAGTGATTAAGGCAGTTTTGAGCAGCTTTAAGTGGGTTTGTATGGGTTTGCCCAATGGTGAGTTTTGCTAACTTATGGTTAAATGAATAGGCGCTTTCACTGTGTAGGCTTCGCTTACCAGTGCGAAAATCTGCTTAGCATTTACATTTAAGCAATGCTTACACCTGTTAAGCATAGCTTATCCTTGGCAACCAGTGATAACATTACAGACTGATAAAATAGGAGGGTAATGACATCTTTAATAAGTGCACTTAATTCCCTGTACATAATATGCTTCTAGGTGCTGTCATTACAGTAGCAAGGGGTGTGAGTATACTGTATGGGATACCTGCATATATACAATCTGTTCTCTTTGGATTTGTTTCATACATTGGTAGTATCCCAAGTTATATGCAGTCAGACTTGCATCTTACACCAGCTATAGAGCACTGGTTGACAGAAATAGTGTAATGCATATGGTATCATTACGTTAGTACTTTTAACAGTGCTTTTTCAAGTAAGTGTAGATTGCAGATTGTAGTACTGGAACCATACACCCCTGCATGGAAAGCTGGACTCTGAGTACTGAGTATCTTGTTCTACATGTTTGAGCTGTATGTTTGTATGTATCTCCTATTGGATATTGATCTGATATGTTGATATTAACTGTAGACTACTATGTTCTTTGGACATGTCATTGGGGACTGCTGTCATGTAGTAATGGCATATCTTTCAATTTCAGACGTGTATCTTTCAGTACATTTATTCTAATGCATAACCTGTTGGCTATCTACTTTCTGTCTGTCCTCTGTATAGATGTACAGATGTGTAGATGTCAGGTATTGCTATGGCCATACAACTATGTAGGTGCCCACATTGTATTGTGCTGTGGGCCTGGACACTGCTGCTAGTTCCAACATATGGGATATTTCTTAATGTGGGCCTTGCCCCATTTCCTTGCCTGTGTGAAGGACATTATAGAGGTTGTGGCCTACAGATTCACATACAATGGGTGGCAATACATCACAGGACAGGACATGTGGAGACAGCCAACCAACACGGGGGACATATCCCGAGATTTGTGAATAGATTCTATGTCATCAGTGCTTTTATACACATGGTGGATTGATAGCTTGACATGGTTTGTATGGACATGCATTTAGTGTGTGACATTATGACTCACAGTGATATGTCTCTGACATACCTCTCCACTGGCACACTGTCCATAGACTGGCCACATGTCTACCTGTCATGTTTTGTGTGTTCACCAGACAGCTGGTGTCCTTGGTATATCAGTTGTGAACTCTGGGGAATGCAGTCAGTAAAAACTCACATCTATTGGTATTACAGATGTCATATTCCTCATAAAGGATGTTACAACAAACCCAGTGACATCTGCAACTGTCTCAATGTATGACAGCAGTATGTCCAATCTACTCCACTGTTTGTGCCTCTGTTCCCACCTAGTGATATAGGGGTTAATGCCGCGCTTAGTGAGTTGGGAATGTTATCAAAGGTTTTGGCAAGATCAATGTAGGCTGTAGGTGTCACCTTGCCTTCATCCACAGCTCAGGTGACTAATGGCAAGAGGCTGACCAGGTTGAATGTGCAGGTATGACCTACCCTTCACAAAGGCAAACTGTGTGGGATCCTGAGTCTGAAGATTCCCATATCCCTGTTTATTAGGTGCATGATGATGCATTCCATAGCTTTGCATAACAGATTTGTCAGGCAGTTGGGGCGGTATTTCCCAGGGTCTGTAGTTACACCTCATTTGTGGGGAGGGGTGACTGTAGCAGTGCACAATTCAGTAGGGACAAAGCCTAAGGTTAGGCTATGCTTTAACAAGGCACACAGGTAAGTTTTCAGGTCACTCTGTAATTCATGTAGAATACAGCCAGGGATATTATCAGCTCCCATAGAGGCTGTATTCTTGGCCTTGGACAGTGATGTTGCAACCTGTACTGCAGTAATACTGGGTGCCTGGTGGTGTACTGGTATTGGGACTGGTCCTTTGGGGGGGAGTGAAGGGTACTGTTTGCACTCAAGATGCCAGCCAGTATATTGGCATTATTTGCTGGCTCAGTCTGGGAGGTACCATTGTCTAGTTGCTCAGAACAATTCTTGGTATTGCCATGGAGATTCTTTACATAACTGTATGAGGCCTTGTGGTTGTCCTTACTATGTAGTCCAATTCTGTTCTCACAGCTAACTTTGTAGTATTTGATGAGGAATCTCAGCTATTCATTCAGGCTGATAAGGGTTTATTTCCTGTGTTGGGACTTCACCTCATTCCACATCGGTTCCCTCCTTCTGTTGTACAGTTTCTTTATGGCAGGGGACCACCAGATCAGCTTCCTTTTTTTAGAGGTGAGGGTCCTGGTTGTATTGGGTAAGGTGGTATCAATGCATTTGTGTATGTGTTCATAGTGCATTGTTGTTTGATTCAGCTGTCATGCAACTAGTCTCCATTTGAATGGCTGATGTGAGGTTAGCCACCTCTGCTTTTATGAGGCCATAGTTAGCTTTGGAAAGGCTTTTCATGGTGGTTACCTGTGCAGTGGGGGTAGGATGGCTGTGGATTTCCAAAGGTAATTACTTTGTGTTCATATATAACAAGTGAAGTGTTGACTATTGGTGTAGATCAACAGTCACCCATGTTAGGAAGGACCAGGTCGATGTGATGGGCATGTATATTGGTACATGAGTAGCTTTCCCACTTAATGGTGGGGTAGTTTAAGTCAAACAGTATGAGAGTGTTAGGTTGGACAATAATATTCTCCAGGATGTTTATAAACATGGAGTGTGAGTCTTGGGAAATGTATGGGGACCTATCGCAGGCTACAACCTGAACCACTGTCTTACCCAATATCAGCTATGCCGGCATGATCTGTAATGCATAATGTTGGTCTACCACTCTGGAGGTGTGTGCATCTTTTATGAATATGAAAATACCATTACCTTTGGAGCTTCAGTCCATATTCTGTAGCCAAATGTTGTGGAATTACGTATAGGCTGGTACAGCAGGGCTGCTTCCTGCTGCCTTTATCCAGGTCTCAATACAGCACAGATGTCATTGTTCCCCATTTTAAGGAATACTTCCAGTGAGTGAGTTTCCACATTTAGAATTCCAGTGTGCAGCAGCATGACCCTCTGATTGCCATGTCTTTGTAGCTGTCATATATTTCTGTATATTTAAGTATAGATATATTTATATACATAGGTATGCATTTATTAATCTTTCTATCTATATGTACGTATGCATATATGTGGATATGAATGTGGATGTATATATCTCTATGTATATATATATGTATTATGTATATATTTCTCCACATATATATGCATCTCCATACATATATACATGCATATATATAGACTATATGACTGATTCTACAGACCACTTTCCCTGCTGTTGGATGACTGTACTAACTGATATGTTTGGAATGTCATCACTATTTTGTAGGGCTCAGATGGTGTAATGATACATTGCTTTGATCATAGTTTACAAGGCCCTGGGTCCAGGACTTGACAAGCCTTATTATTTTGTTGCAAGGCAGAACAGTTCAGCTGTGGAGGAGCAAGAGGTCCCTAGTTTGGGCCACTTCACCCACATTTACACTGCATTTGGTCAGATATTTTGCAGTGAAAGGTTCAGAGTGTGGATCCAACATCCGAATGCACTACACACACACACACACATATGTATATATATATATATACTATCTCTCTCTCTCTCTCTCTCTATATATATATATATATATATATATATATATATATATATATATATATATATATATATATATATGTATATATAGATATATATATATGTTTATATATATATATATATATATATATATATATATATATATATATATATATATATATATATATATATATATATATATATATATATATATATAGACATACACACACACACATATATATATATATATATATATATATATATATATATATATATATATATATATATATATATATATATATATATATATATATATATATATATATATATATATATATATATATATATATATATATATATATATATATATATATATACACACACACATACATATATGAATACATTTTCCCTACTGTTGAATGACTATGCAGCATGATATGTTTGAGTAAACATCAAGCATATCTACAGCTCAGATGTCTTAATGGTAAATTCCTTTGGCAATTTTCTGCAGGGTCCTGGGTACGAGACTTGTAAGGGTTGATTAGTTTGTTGCTGGGCAGACCAAGGGCTGTTGGATACAGAGTGATTAGGAATACTAATTTCCAGTTAAATATGCTTACAAACAGTTAGCCTTAAAAGTGCTTAATCTGTGCAGGCATTGCTTAGCGCTGCATAGACAGACTTAATCCTGCTTACTACTGCTTAAAAGAGCTTACTGCCACTTACCCCATGCTAATTTCTTTAAAAGAAAAGGAAAAAGGGGTGATAGGAAAGTGGAGAAAAAGGGGGCATGCAGAATAGGGAAAGTAGCTATGGATGTGCAGGATGGGTGTAGGGAAGGGCTATAGCTGCCCATTTCTTCTACAGCAACAGCTGTCCATATATACTCAATTTGGAGGTATATTTGGACACTCAAACCCCTGAGAGAGGGTTGAGGACAACAATAATATGCTGTGAAGCTGCTTAGACCAGATTACATGTGTCCAGTGGACACGTGTGTGAAATGGACAGCTATGTATGGGGCAAAATATTTTTTGGGACCATTTTGCCCTTTTTTTTTAAGGTGAGATTGGGATGTTGGGGAAGGATAGTAGGTATATTTGAGGAGGTAGGTTGGGTAGGAAGACAGACAAGACAGCATACAGGGGTGGTATATGACATATGTAGAGGGTAAACACCTTGGACGGGGAGGGGTGTTTGGAAATCGGAAGCCCATGAGCCCCCAAATGGAAACAGTTGGATGGATGTTCCCACCCCTGGGTGGTCACCACTGCACTTTCACAGCCCTGAAGGCGGCTGTGCTGGGGGCTGAGGAAGAGGGGCCGGCTGACCGTCTAATGGCACCACGTGGCCCTCAAGTTGGCATAGCAGATCTCCAAACTCCTTTCAGAGCTTGCTATGCCCCAATCCCTGGACTTGGCGTTGGGTGACGGTATCCTGTCTGCACCCACTCCCGGGTAGGGATGAGCTCCATCCTCTGAGGTGGTTCCACCCAAAGGGGGTGCAGGACCAGCAGATGAGGAGGTCCTGGGGTAGGTCCCAGACATGCCGGGACCTGGTGCCATGGCCAGATGAGGTGGGAGAGGTGGGTCCACTGGGGCCTGCCTTCCCAAACATGCTATGGTGTTGCAGTTTTAGAACATATTTGGGTTAGTAATACTCAACACAATCCAGGATTAGTTATAGCAGCATGCATAGATATTCCCATTAACCCAAAACAAAAGATTTGAAACAGTTGCATAACAAACAGAACACATGCATATATGGAACCACAGTGGCAGGTTACTTTGATAGCAACAGGCCACCAATGATAGTATTTCAACATGGAACATTAATAGAAACTCATTTCAATATTTATAAATAAAAAATAATAAAAGTAACAAGGTGAACCACACCGGCGGTCAAACAAAAAACCACTGCTTTATTGACAAAAAAACAAAAGTGACTAAGCACTTTCACCTGTCAGTCTCTAGACTTCATCAGAGTCACCATAAAACATCTCAATTCCTTTTTATAGGAAGTACAGTATGACATCATCCTCCCTTACTTGTTGCAAATTATTTAAAAGGCCAGTAAAATCAAGTAAAATAACCATCAAGATATCTGCAAAGTTCAAATGCATGGTTAAAAATATCCATCAAAACACTCCAATAGAATGTATGATAATAAAAATGCACAACAAATGTAAATAAATAAAACTATCACCAGTACAAAATGTGTAAATATGTTAAAACCTAATAATGTCAAAATGAAAATTTTAAATTGCCAAAGATCTCAGTTTATGTAAAGGGACAATGGAAATTTAGTCATTAATGCCTGGTGGACTTTTGGCATTAAATCTCATTTGCCACTTAGTTTCATTTAATTCTAAAGGTATTTTAATGTTGCCACCTCTTTCCTTCGTTTCAACCTTATCGATAATAAAGAACAAAAACCTTTTAAAATTGGAAAAAACTACCGAATGATTATATAATGCACTACTAGTTTTCTTGTTTTTGATACCTCTCAAATGCTCTGCAATCCTGTCCCTCAGTCTACATATAGTTTTTCCAACATGAATGCCGGACAGGTAATGCAAGTAGCTATGTATACAATGTTCTTAGTAGTCCAGTTACAACGTCCTGGGCATTATAAAGTCCAACTGTAGCCTTCTACTGCTACATAGGGGCCATCATTAATGAATTTACAAAATTGCCAACATCCACACTTATACATTTTGGATTTATAAGGCCCCTGTTTTGCCCTTCTATTTTGTTCCAACATGTTCTTTAAAATTTTGCCCCTACTATAAACAACTTTGGGTTTTTCCCCTAACCTTGCCTTGAGTTCCATGTCAAAGCTGTTTTCCCAAGCCCAGTTAAGGTTATTTAAAAATTGGGAACAATCCTAATTGTAGTTTAAAACCATAACATTGTTTCCTACTCTGGATACAGTAGTAGCCTTAGTAATAGTGCCCTCAGTGGCCAGAATTGGACGAAAGACTGTGGGTCATTTTTTATATATTTCCTTCTTGATTTTAAGTAACATCTTTAAAGGATAAGTTTTGTTCATGAACATGCCAATAAGTGTATATAATTCCTTATTGAAATCTTCATCTTCACTAATCAGTCTTGAAAGCCTACACATCTGCCCTTTAACCACACCCCGTTTCTGATGGGGGGGATGGCAACTATCATAGTGTAGTAGACTGTTCGAATAGGTTGGTTTTCTGTAAATAGTAGATACCAGTTTGCCATCTCTTTTCTTAATAAAAATGTCTAGAAAATCAATCTCATTTGTGTGGTACCTATGAATGAAAGACAAATAACTGGTACTCCCATTCAAAAAAAAACAGGAATTCCTCAATTTCTGTTTCAGTCCTGTTCCACAAAATCAATATATCATCCAAAAATCTAAGATATTTAACTATTTTGGACATATACCTAGATTTAAACACCTTTTCCTTTACCCATTCTAATAATACCACGTTGGCAAATACCAGGGCACACGTTGCCCCCATGGCAACACCTGTGGTTTGGCGGTAGGATTCGCCTTTGAAGAATAAAAAGTTGTTGTTCAATGCAATGTCCATTAAACTACTTAAAAAATTGACTTTCAAGTTGGATAAAGTGCCAGACCCAAAAATACACTCTTCAAAGGCTTTCGCCCCCTCATAGTGGGCGATAACAGAAAACAGGTTCACTATGTCAATGGCCAAAAAAATGACATTCACCTTGTTACTTTTATTATTTTTTTATGTATCAGTATTGTGGTTTCTCCCCATGTGTGGAGAGTTGCTGTTTTTACATTTCAGTATTTGTTGAACAATAGGACATATGTTCCAACAGTAGGTTTGGTATAAAACATACGCATTGATTTGTGTGTTTAGATTATTGTTGCAGATATTTATTTATTTGTTTTACATTTGTTTACCCGGATAGTACGACTGGATACATGCCCATTTTCAGTGGAGGCCCAGGGAGAAAAGCTCCAAATAGATACACTTACACAGATTACACAAGAAGTTAGATAACATTAAAAAATATAAAACAAAGTGATTATGTACAATGGTTTAGTAGTGTTCCCTAGTAGGGACTCACAATTCTCATGGACAGACACAATTAAAAGCAAGAGACATCAGATTGGATATAGAGCTTGGTGATGTAGTTGCATATTATGATATTTATAGATTATGCTTTCAGTTTATAACTTAATCAGGGTTGGCACATGGGCAAAGCCAGTTAACTTTGAGATACTGTTTGAGTTTTTTTTTTATTAAGAGACTTTTGGAGGATTGTAGCGTTATATAGTTTCACAACAAATTCCAGATTTTGCCAACAAAGTTGGCAAACAGGGATTTACCAGCAGAGATATTAGCTTTGTGGGTTTGGAGCAGTAGTTTGTTGGCTGACTGTAGGGATCTCAGGTTGCTATATGACTTAATAATATTTATAAGTGAGGGGGTATCCTCAGGGTGGTACAGAATTTTGTGTGCTATTAAGAGCTGATTGAATTGAATTAAGCTGGGCAGTTCTAGCTACTCTAGTTGTTTCAGGTTCTGGAATATGGTGGGTGTGGGGAGAGAGATGTCAATTAACTTGTAAATCCTTGCAGTACTCACAACTTTAATGATCATTGCTCTAATCATTACTCTACAGGTATTATTACAATACCCTATGGCCTTAGTTTGGCCAGTGGTATGTTTGTACACAGTGTATAATTCAACCATCTTATACCTACTTTCTACTTCTCTGACATGGAAGATCTGTGGGGGGATGTTTGTTAACACTACCTGACTGTTTCTACACAAATTCCCAAAATCCTAATTAAAATTATTCATACAGCTTACTACCATTCTCGGGATTCAAACCATGGTTGTGTCTGCTAAAAATACAACAATTTGTATATCATCAGAGTGAGCTATTGAGAAACTGCTGTCTCTTCCTTCAGTGTTTTCTGTCTAAGTCTCTCTTGGTTGTACAATCTGACCTTGTAATTACAACATTCTTATACAGGCATTCTAGACATATTTTTATGTAGCACAGTGTAAGAAACAGTGGTTAACACAACATTACTATTCAGATATCAGATCTTGGTGAATGGAACATGTCAGGCCATACACTACCAGAGTAAACCAACCAGTCCAGGATTTAGAATTTTATTGCCAGGCAGTTAAACTTTTATTTAAATAAGACCTATATGGGACTATTACTGTCATATTGTCTGGTTTATTCAGTACAAACCATACACATTTTTCATACTCCCAGGTGACATTTTACTCCTTTATATTTATTTGGTATGACTACTACAAGCAGGATTGTTACTCACCAGCCTTTGCAACCTGCTGGCATGGGCTTCCTGGTTCACATCCCACTCAGCTGGAGCTGTAATGAAAATAGAGAAACATTTATGCATACCTGTCCATCACATACACAGGCTGGACTTTGGTAAACAGTTATTACTATGAATACCTCTTCCTCCATTTCAAGTTGGCATAGTGGTGCTAGACCTGCTCACCAGCCTGAGGGATACCAGTGGCACTGGTGAGATCACGGGTGAGACTTTCCCAGGATTCTGCTTTATATTGGGTGCCCTGGTACTGGTCATTCAGCAGTCTTACATCATGTTTTATTACCAGGAGTCCTACCATGACCTTGGACTCCTGTATGCCCCAGAACTGCACCTGAAAGCGCATACCCTCTCCAACACCTACCATACTGTCTACAGTTGAGAGCTACAACCAGTTACAAGTTGTATTCTCACCTGCGGGGTTTACATACTGTTGATTTCCCACCATTTGCCATGATTGGACGGTTTTGAAAATGCTGAGATAAGCTAAGCTACGGGCAGTTCTTAAAGGGTCAGGTTCAGGATTGCTTACCAATGGGCAAATCCACTTAGCTGGGCTATTCATTGCTTAGTATTCATATGTATACAATGCTTACACCCTGTCAGCATAGCTGTGCAATGCTTAACATTGCTTATGTTTTATTATATTGGTCTACCAACTGTATGAGAATGATTTATCATTCATTAGATAATATCAATTTATTTACCATCCCTGACATCCCCCAATGTGCTGCAATTATTTTATTCTTGTGTGACTATACTGTATTGGGCACTTGTGTTTATGTGGGCGTTTCACTACTTTATTACACTGACACCTCACATCTGGGCCTAATACACTATTCTGCTTGAGAAAAATAAGTTACTTCTTACATAAATATACAAATAAATTAAAATTGTAATGTTTACACATACAAAACGGAAATGGCTTTGGTGAGGCTCGAATCGTGAATGACTATAAGCAAGGCATACCCTCTAATCGCTACACCATTGCACTTATGTTTATGCTGGATGTCTATTGGTTTTTAACTTATCCTGCCTTTTCAGCTGGGCTAAGTGTAGCTAAGCAATGGGCACATCCATGCAGCTAGACTTAAACTTTATTGCATATGTCAAAAATGTTTTTATTTGTTTTGTTTTTTAATTTGTACCCTTCAGAATATCCATGCTAATGCTGAACCTGTTATTCTAGCAACTTTCTGGCTTTGTAGGGACAATTGTCCCTTTTGGCTTTGTCCAGATTCCTTACTCTGACAGGTTGGGAGGTGTGCGCTATGTGCATATGCCAAACCTGTTATTCTATCAACTTTATGGCTTTGTATGGATGATTGTCCTTTATGGCTTTGTCCAGATTTTTTACCCTGATGGGTTGGGGGTGTTACGAGCATTCTCACTCATTTTAAATTGCTGTATGGCAATTCTAGTGTGCAGGAGGCATGTGTACTGTGAGAGCACTGCTCTCAGACACCCCCCTTGCACTCGTACACAGAACCATATCTCTTTTGCAGCATGGCAGCATGCCTTCATGAAAATGCATGGCGTGCTGCTGTGGTGCATGGGAACGATCCTTTCCATGCAGGAATAAGCTATTACTGCATGGAAGTTTACTGAATCCCGGGGCATAAAATTAACATTCCAGCACATCTCAGACATTGAATAAATAGCATATATATTAAATATAAATATAAAAACTTATTTACCCTAAATCCTTACTCAAGACAACTCAATTTTACATGTTTCTATAAATATTAAAATAAATATTAAAATAAATTAGATCATTTTTTCAGTACCTTCAACCTAACAATACTGTTAATAGAAATAGATTCATTGAGACCTGGCCAAATGTTAGCCTTTAAACATAATTGCCAGGTCAATTCTTTCCTCTCTAGATGTTAATGACTGGTTCCCAACTGGAAGTATAAATACCTGCTGGATTGTATGTTCATTTTTATGTGCTAGTATGAATCTTGAAGGTCTATAGAGCACATATAGTGATCCTTGCCCAAAATGGCATAATGGTCTGAACCATGACCATTCGGAACTTGGTGCTCTGAACTGATTTGTTCAGACTGCTGAGATCCATTGGTCTCCAGTCCCATTTTCTTTAACACTAAAAAGAATCTTGAGTAAGTTCCAAATCCTAACTTGTCTGGTGGGACCTCTTGGATCACTCTTATTTCTAGCAGCTTTTGTATTTTAAAGCTGCTGCTTTCCTCTGACTGGGTTGAACATCTGGAATTTTGCAAACTGATGGAGGTGGGAGGGAAAATAATTATTTAACCTCTGGAAATAATTCTCTGCACCCATTTTACTTTTGTAATGTCTAGCCATGCTATCTGGTGCAGGGATAAATGACCTCTGATTACATCCATAGGTGGACATTCGGGCCTCTTTTCAGGAGTGCTGGTAGGGTCTATCAGAGCAAAAACCGCTGGACACTTGATTCTGCAGGTCTCCTCTGCCACATAGTTGGTGTCTTTCATTTAAGATCCTCCCTCTGCCCCTGGAAAGGATCCTGGGACTTCCTGAACCACATTTTCTGACATCCTCATTGATTCCTGGAAAAGGTCCTTTGAGGACTCAAAACAGAGAGGGTATTTTCAACTTGTTCACACCTGGAGAGCGTGTTCTTAACTTTAGGGCCAAACAACGAGCTCCCGTCAAAAGAATCATTGATGAAAGAGGACTTGAAGGGCTCCTTAAAGTCACATAAGTGCATCCAGGCATGCCTCCTAAGAGAAACGCCTGAACCCACCACCCAATCCAAAGGGGGAGGAACCATCTGTCTTGCAGAAGCAAGGAAAATTCTCTCCACCACCTCAAAGGCAGAATACCACAGGGCGAAGGAAGTTGACAGAGCCCAGAAACCAAGCTTCTGACCCATCAGCACCACCTGCCCTAAAGACTATCCACCTGAGGCAGAGGCCAGAGATGAACTATCCAGTGCTGAAGCTCTGAGGGGCAGAGATAGCTCTGACAGCTTTGGAATTGACTCTAATGCCTCAGATCTGAGAGAGATGCTTTGGCATCGAGAGTGTTCCTGCTCCAAAGCACTCAGAGCTGACACTCTCAGAGAAATCCTACTATGATCTTCGTTTGTAAATAAGATGAATTCAGGAGACTCAGATCCAAGGGCTCTGAAATGATTAGACAGATCAGAGAAGGATCCAAGATTGGAGGTGAAGTACTAGCAAGGGCAAGGGGGTAGGAGTCAAAAGAACTCCCATCTGAATCTACATTTAGAGAAACATCCTCATCATTCTATCCACATCAGCCTCAGTCAGACTTCTGGAAGAACATGATGATGCCACTGAGGGAGGTCTGGATTGCTGATGGGATTCCAAAATGGGGGAAAGTACCTGAGATGGTATCAGATCTATGGAAGGAGAGTACAAGTTCTTGGTAATGACTTTGGAAATGAAAGGTTAGGATGCAAGGAAGTCGATTTAGTCTCCAATGCCAGTTTCGGGGAAGGAGCAGACATCAGATCTGACTTCTTAGGCTTTTTCATTGGGGGTTCCATCATCGCATCCAAGGATGGGGTTGAGGACCCAGATGGTCCTGAATGTTTGCTAGAAGGCAAAAGGCTCCTTTTGCTTAGGTTTGGTGGGGGTTGATCCCCAAACAGAACTTCTGAAAAAGAGGAAGGTAGCAAACATTTTAAAATCGATTTGTTTTTCCTGTCCGTGATGACCCTAAGATTAAAAGATTTACAAATCTTGCAATCTGTTTGAAGGTAATCTGGGCCAAGACAATACATACATAAGGTGTGAGAGTGAGAAAGCAGTAATTTGTGACTGCATTATTGGCATTTTTTAAAAACCTGTCTGCTTATCAGACTTTTAAGACAACTAGCAGATAAATACAAGATACTTTTTTTTGTAAACAAGAAGGGTATTGTCTGTGGCTTTAAACTATATCATGGTAACTGCATAGATATTTATATTCTCCAGGGTGAGAAGGACATGTAGGGAGTGTATTTTTTGTGCAGGTTCCTGGCATTGAGTTGTAATACTTTGGGGTTCAATTGATTGGGTTGATTTTGCTAAGTTGGTAGGTTTGTCAATTTGGCATTGGCTAAAAAAGGCTCTATGGAGGGGAGGATAAAGTTTTCAAAAGCCTAGAGGGGACTTCTTACCCTTCACACTGTCTACATGTGTTCTCAGATCCCTGTCAAGTGGGTTGACTCTTAGGAGGAGTTTATTGATGAAGTAGTTTCCTGGGATGGCCAACTTCCCAGAAGGTACTATTATACATTTCTTGACATTGAGTTTTAAGCAATAGCTTTGGCATCAGTCATCTGTCTGTGTTATACCTTCTTGTAAGATGTTTGCATCTTGGGGGTATTCTGTACTCCCAGTTTGCAATCATCTGTGAATTGGTCAGCCAGAGTCCTGTACCTTGGTCTTGACTTCCAAAAAGTAGATGCCAAAGAGGAGTGGCCCAGCACAGCACTCTGAGTGTCTCCACTGGTAACCTGTCTCTTTGTGGAGGTGGCCTCACCAGTCCTACCTTCCTAGGTCCTATCCATAAGCCAGTTGGCTGTGCAACATGTTAGATAGGGCTTTATGCCTAATTTCATATGTTTGTTAACAACACCTGAATGGTGTATTGTATCAAATGCCTTAGCCAGGTCAACATAGGCAGCATGCACTCTGCTTAACCCTCATCCATTGCCTTTGTGACCTTCTCAAAGAAATCGACCAGATTCAGTAGGCATGTCCTTCCATTAACAAAGCCAAACTGGAATTGATCCTGTGTCTGAAGGTCTTCCATCTCATTGCTGATCATTTCCATGGTAATTCTTTTCATAGCTTTGCATATAGGAATAGTCAGACTAATGGGCCTGTATTTTCTAGGATCTATTGATGGCCCAGCCTTATGAAAAGGGATGACAACTGCAGCTCTCCATTCTCATTTCAAGAAACCTTTTATGAGACTCTAGTTAAATAGTAACACAAGTGTCCCTGATAGTCATATTTTAGAATATTTAGGAGGCAATGCAGGATGTTATCAGGGCCCATTGAGGCTGTGTTCTTGACCTTAATGAGCACAGTCAGGACCTGCTCTCTATTTACAGTTGGAGAGGTTATGTTTGAAGGTATTTCTTGGAGGGTGGCTGGAGGTGAGTGGAGAGTAAAGTTTTAACTGAATTTATCAACCATCATATTAGCTATATGGCCCAGCTCAGTGAATGTGGCACCATTAAACCACAAGATCATCACACTATTGTGTGCTGCCTTTGAGGTTTCTGACATAAAAGGGCCTTAGGGATGTATTTTGCCTGGAAAGCAATCTTGACCTTGAAATCGGGTTTATTGGACTTAATTAACTGTCTTAGTTTCTCTGTTTAATTTGATGAGTTCTTTCTCTTTGTGGGAGTTATGCTTCCCAAATTTAGCCATGATTTTTTTTTCATTTTGTTGTATAACTTTGTAATTTGGAATGACACTTGGTGGTTTGTTTTTGGAGTTAGTTTTGGTGCTTATTTCTGTTTGGTGCTTTACCCTCTATGCAGTCATTGACATGGCTGTGCAGAGCTTCTGTGAACAATTCAGGATAGGCTGCTATGTTCTCTGGATTTGGAGGGGCAATGAATTTTGGACATGCTATCACTTAATAAAAGGTAGTTTGCCTTGAAATAGTTCCTAACGGTTACTATGTTTACTGGGGTTAATCACCTGATTTTGATTTTGAAGGAGCGAGCTTTATGGTTGGACCTTCCAGACAGCATGTAACATTTGAGGACTATAGATTTCTTGCATACTTGTGAGTATGAGGTCCAATATTTTGGAACCTCTAGTGAGCGTGTGCACTAATGGGTAAAGGGTGTATGTATTTGCAAAGTCCAGGAATCTCTGTGTCTGCAAATGTGAGGCCACATAGGATTCCCAGTCTATAGAGGTGAAATTAAAATCCCCCAAGAGTAAGGTGTTAGGCTAGATGCTGAGTGTCTCTGGTAGGTTTAAGTATGTGCTGTAAGCTTTGTGGGATATAGTGGGTGACCTACAGCTTGCAATGATATGGTATGGCATTTTTTTCTATAGTGACCTGCATATGGAGAAATTCCAGTGTGTCATCCTGTTTATCCAACCTAGAGGTATGCTTGCTATTAATATGTACTGAGACATATCCACCATTAGTCCCTCTCTGTGCGTCTACCACTAAAAGTGTAGAAGACAATGAAACTTTTCACTTCTAGTGTACTCTCTGTGGTTTTAAACAATGTCATGGTAACTGCACAGATGTCTATATTCTCCAGAGTGAGGAAGGCTTGCAGATCGTGCAGATTTTTGTTTAACCAAGTGGCATTGAGCAGTAATTCATTGTGGTTCAGTTGAGTTGATTTTGCTATGTTGGCAGGTTTGTCACTTTGGCATTGCCTAAAAAAGGCTCTGTGGAGGAGAATAAAGTTTTAGCCAGTATTTAAAAGCCTGGACAGTGTCACAAAAGGCAATACTGCCTGCCCAGCTAGCTGGAATTTTGTAAATAATTATATGTTATTTGTGAATATCAACATGCTTCATGTAAGATGCTTGTGTTAGAGATGTAATAGAACTGTATGATGCCTGTGCACTGGCCCAGCAATCAAGGAACCTGAATCCTCACCACTAACACCAGTGAGGGGCATCTCATATAGGAGGAAAGGATAACAAATACACAAAGTAAAGTGCAATTTCCCTTAAGAGCACACAGAGATCACAGTCAGTCCAGGGCTGGTCCATCCCTTACTCTCCAGGTCCCCAATAAGACTCCCCACTGGCACAGCTATAGGGTCCATATTTCAGCCTAGTGGGCAAGCTAAAATCTCCAGCACCCTCTCTGTCCAACCAGTTCTTTGTGTCCCTGTCCAAGTAGCTGACACACACACACACACACAGACACACACACACACACACACACACACACACACACACACACACACACACACACACACACACACACACACACACACACACACACACTTTGAGATGAGTTTATACAACAACACCGACACTCCTGGGGAAGGCGGGCACAGGTTCTCCAGCTGTGCCCCTTTTTCCCAGACTATACGGTAGTAGAAGCTGCTACCACCCACTAATATTTATCAACTACTCAAAGGTCCTTAAAAGGGTGTCCAATTATTATTGTGCAATATAGCCCAGTGCTAAAGCTATTGAAGTGACTTTGTACAATTTTACCAAAGGCATGCAAGTACTCTAAGGAGCTTAAATTATCTCTACATAAACAGCCACAGTTGAAAGGGTTTAAAAATATTTAATAACAAATAGTCAAAACAGAAGACAATACTTTTACTACACATTGCTAGTCAAGAGTTCAGAGATCACAGTGAAATACTTAAAATAATTCAGTAGTACAGTTCTGACATCACAGAAAAACACTAATCTTTCTAGTTTCTAGCTATTTCTAAGAGAAAACACAAGTCTAAGATACACTTATATATAGAGCAAGACAGTGCTAGTGAGTTGGATGATCAAGACAAAAATGCTTCATGCTCTCTGATTCTCTTTGTTTTTAAAATCACATTCCTGGTTCACATTACATCATTCTTCACACTTCCCTGGGTTCCCAGGCTATCAGAAACTACATTTACATTCTTTACCTCTGGGCAGAAACCAGAGCAATAAAGGACATTTATGCATACAAATACTGGCAATTAACTCTGGCCTTAAAACAATAGGCAGGATGTCTCACTTTAGACTTATTGGCTCCAAGTTTTAACATCAAAGGGTCACAGCATGCTTTACTTGGACAGTAGAGTGCACTGTTGTTACATTTATTTCAGTTCCACATGTAACACTATTTTTACCATTTAAGACAGCAAGCCTGTGGTTTACATTAATATTTACAGATGACAGAATTATCTCCAAAATTCTATCTGGCTAGGCTGGCAGCCTTTATCTATCTTCACCCAATCTTCACATATCTCCCATTCCTGGAGAATTCAAGCTAGTTTTTCAGGTGACCCTTGAGAAATGCTGCTTGAGGGAGGTAGGTCTATCTCAATGTACCTTACCCCATTCCCTGTCTTGAGAGCCCATCTGCATTGGCATTGCTAATCCCACTGCGGTGCTGCACAGACATATATGCTTGCAACCCCAGGCTTAATCTTAGCAACTTGGCATTTTGCTGGCTGGCTCTGTTTAACCATGTTAGTGGGTTGTGATCTGTCATAACAGTGAATTTCCTTCCATACAGATGAGGCTGAAGTTTCTACAGTGCCCACACTATGGCTAGACATTTCTTTTCTACAGCTGCATAGCATTCCTCCCTAGGTGGGGCCTATGACTGAGATAAACCACTGGGTGCTCTTCCCCCTCTGAAGAAATCTGGCTAAGTACAGCCCCCACCCTACGGTTCAAAGCATCCACCTGCTCAACAAATGTTTTGCTTTAATCTGGACTGGCTAACACAGGGGGCCCTCCCAAAGCTTCTTTAAGCTCCTGGAATGCCTGCTCACATGCTGGGGTCCACAATACCTTACCTGGCCTGTTCTTCCTTGTCGGTTCTGTGAGGGGAGCAGCTATGGTACTATAACTAAGGACAACTGTTCTGTAGTACCCTGCTGTCCTTTAAAATGCCCTCACCTGCTTTTTGGTAACAGGTGCAGGCCAAGCCTGAATGGCTTCCACTTTGACAGGTTCTGGCCTTATTTTACCACTCCCCACTCTATGTCCCAGGTAAGAGACCTCTGTCATACCCACCTGACATTTGCTCAGTTTAATGGTCAACCCTGCCCTCTGTAGTCTGCCCAGCACCTCCCTGACATGTTGAAGGTGCTCTTGCCAGGAATGGCTGTAGATAGCAATATCGTTTAGGTAAGCAAGGGAAAATCCTTCTGCTCCTGCTAGGATATGATCTAACAGCCTCTGGAAAGTTGCTGGGGCATTCTTCATCCCAAAGGGCATCTTTGTAAACTTATACAAGTCAAAAGGAGTCACAAAGGCTGACTTATCTCTAGCACTGGGAGTCAAGGGCACCTGCCAGTAACCCTTGGTAAGATCAATGGTTGGAAGATACTTAGCCCCAACCAGCTGCTCTATGGCCTCATCTGTCCTAGGCATGGGGTAAGCATCTGACTCTGTGTGACTATTTAATTTCCTGTAGTCCACAAGGAACCTGGTGCTGCCATCCTTCTTTGGCACCAGCACCACTGGGGAGGGCCAGAGGCTGTTGGAGTCTTGAATTACACCTAGTTCCAACATTTCCTGTACCTCCTCCCTCAGAGTCTGTGTGACTGTCTCAGGAACTCTGTGACGGGGCTGCCTAATAGGCATTTGGGGTCCTGTATCCACCTGGTGCTGCCCCAGGTGGGTGCACCCTCGTTTCCCAGTGAACATGCCCCCAAATTCCTGCAACACTGCTCGGATTTCTCAAACCGGGGTAGGAGATAGCTGCTGGGACATTGCTACCCCTTCCACTGAGCTGTCAGCCTGAGCCTCACTGAGGAGATCAGTCACCAGATCTCCCTTGGAATCCTCCTGCAATCCACTGCAAATGCTCAGCACAAGGGCCTCCCTATCATGGTAAGGTTTTATCATGTTAACATGGTACAATTTGTGCCCCTGCCTTCTGCCTAGCAGTTCCACCATGTAGTTAACATCACTTACCTTTCTTACCACCTTGTAGGGTCCCTCCCAAGCTGCTTGCAGCTTGTTGTGTCTGACAGGAATGAGAACCATTACCTGCTGCCCTACATCATACTCTCTAGCTCGAGCATTCCTGTCATACCACACCTTTTTCTGTTGTTGGACTTCTGCCAGGTTCTCCTGGGCCAAGCTCATGATTTCTCTCAGCCTTGTCCTGAGGTTTAGGACATATGCCACAACAGACTCCTTGTGAGAATTGCACTCACATTCCCACTCATCTCAAATTAAATCTAGAGGTCCCCTCGCCCTATGCCCATACAGCAACTCAAAGGGTGAAAAACCTGTGGATTCCTGGAGAACCTCTCTGTAAGCAAACAATAGATGGGGCAAATATTTCTCCACTCCCTCTTAAACTGATCTGCAAATGCCTGTAGCATGGACTTGATTGTAGAGTTTAACCTCTCAATAAGACCATTAGTCTGGGGATGGTCTTCATGTGCTTCACCCCACAGGACTTCCACAGACAAGCCAGCAGGTCTGACATGAAATTGGCACGTCTGTCAGTCAGTATTTCTTTTGGGAAACCTACATTGCTGAAAATCTCTAACAACACATTTGCCACCTTCTCTGCCTCAATGGAGGACAAAGCCACTGCCTCAGGGTATCGTGTAGTATAATCCACTACCACTAGGATATACTTTTTCCCCTGTGGAACCTGGGGTACTCAGAAGACCCACAATATCCATAGCTACCCTCTGAAATGTCTCCTCAATCACAGGCAAATCATCAAAGGAGCTCTCACCTTGTCTCCTGCTTTGCCTACCTTTTGGCATTGCTCACAGGTCCTGCAGTACCCTGTTACATCTCTGGAAATTCCAGGCCAATAGAAGTTCTGCATAATACGCCTCTTTGTATGTTTTATGCCCATATGACCTGCAAAGGGAATATCATGGGCTATGGCTAGAAGCACCAGATGGTAGGCTCTAGGTACGATCAACTGCTGTACTCTCTCACCTTCTACTCCTCCCTCAGAGGTCCCCTCTCTGTACAGTAACCCTTTGTCCCAGTATACAGATTTCCCCTTTCCTTGAGAATCAGGTGCCTCCCTAGCTGCCTGCCTCAGGCCTTGCAATGTAGGGTCTGAGAGCTGAGCCTGTCTCAACTCTCTCTTTGTAACCCTTCCCAGCTCCCATTCTACAGGAAGTCTGGCATCCTCTGACAGTGGTGCCTCACTGTCAGCCTGGGAACTACTACTCATCTCTACCTTTGCAGCCACTCTGTCCAAGGGACCATCAGTACCCACAAGCAGCTGTGGCTCGCCTTCAGTCTCAGGGCTACGAGTTAGCTCCTTCCTTGATATAACCACATCACCAGCCCTGGATGCAAGTATGCAGTCAGTCTGGGTCTCCCCCAGGGTACCAGACCCACATGCTTGTCTCCTAACCTGACTGCATGTAACTGCACAAACACATGGTACTGCCTCATCCAAATCCTTCCCTATCAGGACATCTGCAGGATGGTAGTTTGGTACCCTTGTTGTCTCAAGACAACCTACTATTGGCATTTTGTCTTTTCCACTTGCTGGCTCCCTCACCTTTTGTTCCCCACCTTGCCTCCTTGACACCTGTATGCCACATGGCCCCACTGGTTGCATTCAAAACATTTAACCCTATCTCGTGGATGTGTACCTGGACTAGTGGCTTCCCCTGCTACTGGCAGATTCTGTTGGGGCAGTCTGTGCTGCCCACCATGGGATCCTTTAGACATATGAGCAGTACTGGGGTCCCTTTCCTGTGCAGGACTGCCCTGCTTGCCAGGTATAGGTCTCCCTTCTTCCCCAACTCATCTGAAGTGGCACATTGTCTATCAGCTAACCATATCCTCATGTCCTCAGGCAAAGT
Source organism: Protopterus annectens (assembly GCF_019279795.1). Lineage (NCBI taxonomy): Eukaryota > Metazoa > Chordata > Ceratodontiformes > Protopteridae > Protopterus > Protopterus annectens. The sequence continues at coordinate 557,727,215 of NC_056726.1, read as the reverse complement.
GCTAAGGGCTTGTTCCCTCACCAAAAGGTCTGCCAGCCCTTCAAAAGTGGTGACCTGACATCCACTCACCCACCTATGGAAATAAGTGCTCAGTTCAGCAACATATTCACACACACTTTCATCTGCCTTGCGTCTGTGCTCACAAAACTTTTTCCTATACATTTCAGGTGTTAGCTTAAACAGTTCTAACAAGTGATTTTTAACAGCAGTATAATCAAAAGATGCAATGTCAGACATTCTTGACAAAACAGGTACAGATTTACCATGGTGTAAGGGGGTCAGGAACCTTACCCAGAGCCTTTGGTCAACACCATACTGTTTGCATACCCTCTCAAACATATGAATGCAACTATCAAAATTATCCCCCTCTTTAAACTGTGGAAGAAATTTACTTACCTTTTGTGCTTCTGGGATCCAGTTACTCCCTTCTCCATTATCTCCATGACTCTGGCGAAGAGTCAACATCTCCTTCTCATGCTGCATCTGCCTCTCCTTTTCCTCAGCTTACAGGCGTAGTGGTTTCTTATTCTCCTCAGCCAGCAAACATCACAGTTTCTCCTTGTCCTCACTTTCTAGATGCCTTACACTCTCAGCTGCTTCTAGTTCCAAATGCCTGGACTCCAACTCAAGTCTTTTTAGCTCCAGATGGATTTTTTAAGTCCTCTCAGAAAGGTTGAGCTGTCCATTCTCCAAGGGTATTATATCTCCACTGCCAGTCTGATTGTCCTCCTGGTTGCTGTTTTCTGATGCAGCTGTAACTAAGGCTACAATCAGGTCTGCCTTAGTCAGGTTTCCATGCACCAGTTCCCTAGCCTGGTACATCTCCGACAGCTGGCTCCCTGTCAGCTTTCCATACTCCTCTGCTGACATGCTGCCTACTCACGCTGACTAACTAAGCTAACAAAAGAAATAAAACAATTGTGATCTGAAATCTGAGTATTCACTGTGTGGCTGATTTAGAGTACAAAACACCTTCAGAGCTCACGGTACACCAGCTACAGGAATTCACTATATTCACACCACTACAAGCCAATTAGTATTTGCTAACCAATTAATATGTGGTGTGGATATCCCACCACTGCCAAACAATTAATATGTGATGCCCGTGCCCTGGCCCAGCAATCAAGGAGCCTCAATCCTCACCACTAACACCAGTGAGAGGCGTCTCATATAGGAGGAAAGGATAACAAATATACACAGTAAAGTATAATTTCCCTTAAGAGCACACAGAGATCACAGTCAGTCTCGGGCTGGTCGCTCCCTTGCTATCCAGGTCCCCAATAAGACTCCCTACTGGAACAGCTATAGGGTCCAGATCTCACCCTAGTGGGCAAGCTGAAACCTCCAGCATCCTCTCTGTCCAACCAGTGCTTTGTGTCCCTGTCCAAGTAGCTCACACACACACACACACACACACACACACACACACACACACACACACACACACACACACACACACACACACACACACTTTGAGAAGAGTTTATACAGCCACACAGACACTTCTGGGGAAGGCTGGCACATGTTCTCCAGCTGTGCCCCTTTTTCCCAGACTATACGGTAGTACCAGCTGCTACCACCTACTAATATTTATCAGCTACTCAAAGCCTCTTAAAAGGGTGTCCAATTATTACTGTGCAATATTATTATCCAATTGGTTTTATAGCCCAGGGCTAAATTTATTGAAGTGGCTTTGTACAATTTTACCAAATGCATGCAAGTAGTCTAAAGAGCTTAAATTATCTCTACAAAAACAGCCACAGTTGAAAGGGTTTAAAAATATTTAATAAGAAATAGTCAAAACACAAGACAATACTTTTACTACACAGTGGTAGTCAAGAGTTCATAGATCACAGAGAAATACTTAAAATAATTCAGTAGCACAGTTCTGACATCACAGAAAAACACTTAGTCTAATCATTGTAGTTTCTAGCTATTTCTAAGTGAAAACACAAGTCTAAGATAAACTTACATATAGAGCAAGACAGTATTGGTGACTTGGATGGTCAAGACAAAAATGCTTTATGCTCTCTGATTCTTTCTGTTTTTAAAATCACATTCCTGGTTCACATTACATCATTCTTCACACTTCCTTGGGTTCCCAGGATAACAGAAACTACATTTACATTCTTCACCTCTGGGCAGAAACCAGAGCAATAAAGGACATTTATGCATGCAAATTCTGGCCATTAACTCTGGCCTTAAAACAATAGGCAGGATGCCTCACTCTAGACTTACTGGCTCCGAGTTTTAACATCAAAGGGTCACAACATGCTTTACTTGGTCAGTAGAGTGCACTGTTATTACATTTTTTTCAGCTCTACATGTAGCACTATTTTTACCATTTAAGACAACAAGCCGGTGGTTTACATTAATATTTACAGATGACAGAATTATCTCCAAAATTCTATCTGGCTAGGCTGGCAGCCTTCATCTATCTTCACCCAATCTTCACACCATATTGTACAGACATGTGTGCTGAAGAGATATTTTGTAAAGTACTGAGCTGAAATGTATATACACTGTTGTAAGTGTTTAGATGTATATATTTTAACCATGGAAACTGCAACATAAGAAGTTAACTTCAGAAGAATAGTTGAGATTGAATTTGTTTATGGCTGGGCTATAAAAAGAGATGTTATCTTTCAGTTTCAGTGCAACAGGAGACATAATGTCTAGAACTAGAAGTTTTTTTTGTATTGTCTTTAAATGTGGAGGAATGCAAATTATTTTACGACTTCCACCATTTGCCAAAATATCTTAGGTCTATGTATTTTCACTGGTAGATGCTAAATGCTACCAGCTGAATCAATGGGTGTTTTTACCTGGGATAGAGTCAGATTACAAGAAGTGATGTCATGGTGCTAGTGGTGAGGATTGAGGCTCCTTGATTACTGGGCCAGTGGTGGGTCATCAGAGACAGGAAAGGTGTTGACCATCATTGGCAAAGCAACATGGTCTTTTAATCATATCTTCCCATGCTGACAAATATTGAATCTCCTTAGAATGACAAAAGAAATTTAGCCAATTGTTAAAATCAGCTTTTGTTCATATTATGGCATTATACTTGGTGAAGGAAATATGCAGCTCAATGCTAGGCATATACCAGCCTTAGCCACATAGTCAGAGAAGTCCTTAATGTTTCTCTTTATATAGTCTAGGGGAGTATGTCTTGGGTCATTTACAACTACTTGGACTAGGATGGAATCATACTGGTACCTGTGGTGCAGTGACTTGAGTGTGTGTGCATAACTTAGCAGATTCTTGCTTTAAATAGGCAACTAACCATTATCTTCTCCTTGTTCCTCCTGGTTAGTGCGGCATTGGTATGTCTTACAATGGAGTCCTCTATAATGAGAATCCTGGAATGTGTGTTTGCTTGCCTTATGGGCTTTGTATTTGTGGCTCCACCGAGTGTGGCTGTATGTTAGGTGTTAGATGTTGCTTTTGTTGAATGTTTTTGGGTTTCCTGAGGATAGGTCTTTGCTGTTCAGGAAGATTGCATTTAAGTACCTCAGTATACATTGGTCTATGTGTGCACTGTCTGCTCTGTGTGGTGAGTGTTGTGTGTGTGTGGTTTTAACAACCTGATGTGTTCTTATACTCCTAAGTTTAGCCTCCAGTGACATTGTCAGTATCTTCAGTGAAACAGTCTGTCCTTCCACTGGGTGGTAGGTTCTGTAACCCAAACCAAGAGGCTTTGCTGCTGTATCTCACCACCTAGTCTCCTGATTAGCTAGAATGTCCAGTCTGTTTCTTACCATCATGTTATCCTCTTCTAAGCCAAATCCCATCAGTGAAAGTATATTTAGCATAGCAAACTTTAGTACATTTGCGGCAAGTACATCAGTAAAGGGTTATCCTCATTTTTTTTAAACAGCAAGTGACATGCCATTAAGTGAACAAAAGTAGGATACAACATCTCAGTACTGCAAATGAAGTGCTCTAAACCCCAGTGAAGGTATGAGGGTTAAAAAGTCGATTTGACTCAAGCAGGCTCAACTGAAAAGTGATAACCAATAGTGGTGGTGCTGGTGTACTGATAGCAGTAGTGGTAGCTAGCTACCCCCTTTGTCCCATCCTAATTATAGTTCTGGTGATATGCTTATCAATGTCGGTTTTATATACAGCCAGTAAGGTACTTAACTTTATTGGAGGTAATACTTTATTTTCCCAGTTATAATAGTCATTAGTTAATGAATTTATCTCATTTCTTCCTTTTGATTTTAATCAGTAGCTTGGTGGTCCTTCATTTTGTACTTTTTAAGATCCAAGTTTTAAAACAGAATTTGATAATCACAGTTTTATAAGACAAGCAAAGTATTTTGTATGACGTAATGAGTAGTTCATATTTTCCAGCTCCTCTACTTTATTTGTTATAAACTTCTGAACTTTTCTGACCTGTACCAAAAGGCATCTCTTTAGCTCACAGAATGTTGCATTATATTTCATAACAGACCTAATAAGTGGCATATACAATGATGCAATACAAATTTTCTGCCTTATTTTTGCCCACATGCTTGCCAGCCATCACACCCCCTGCCAATTGCAGATGGCCCATTCATTCACTTACCTGGGAATTCCAACTGGAACAAAGGGGAGAGCTATCCAGATGAGTCATTATTTACGCAGCCATGAGGAACCTTTATGCCCTCTCCATCAGTTTAGCAATTAGAGTATTTGGAATGGCCTAAACACCTTCGGCTAGTGGGAGACATAGGATCTGCATCACTATGAAGCCAAATAATGACTTCCCCATGAGACAGTATGCTTCTATCCACCCATGTTAAAGGCTACCACCAGGTAGTGAGTGGTAAGCATAATTCCTCCTCCAGGCTGCAAATGCATTTGCATTGCTGCCCCTCCTGTGAGGGGTAGTGAAAGTATGCAGCTAGTTCTGTACTGTTCTCTCTCTCCGGGAAGGGATACTCATTTTCCACTGCAAGGCCCATTAGGGATACAGGCCGCTAATCAATTCATGTCACCTAGGCTGTAGTCAGGGCTTTATCCCTCTGTACCATTGGAACCTAATATTACAACGACTTTACTCTGTTTTTTAAGCTCTTAAGACTGCAACATGTTGCAGAGTAAATCTTTATAACTTTGGTTGCAGCATGAATTATTTGTCTATAATAATTATTTCATTTCATTATCTATTTATATATTTATTCTCTTCACTGTCTTTGTCTATAATGTTGTTGTTGTTGTTATTGTGTCTTTCGGCTTTTCCCGGTTAGGGGTCGCCACAGTGGAACTCTGGTCCGCTAATGATTGGCAGTAGATTTTTACGTGCTGAGTTGCCAGCTCTGACGCACAACCTTCAACGAAGGTATGCCCATTCACGCATGTCTCCACACAGAAGACGCTCTAGCTGAGAATCAAACAGGACAACATCTTACTGTGAGGCGACAATGCTACTGCAGCATATTTCATTTCATTATCTATTTATATATTTATTCTCTTCACTGATTCACTAATCAATGTGTGCATCATTTGTTCTGAATTTGATTTTGCTACACAGTTCTAAGATTGCTGTTATTGTACCAATTGATGATTTTGTATAACCTATCCTGACGTATTTTTGCTTTGTTTCTTAGTCTATAGTTGTTAGCATATTTTACCACATAGAATTATTTATCCATGGTTAAATTCACAAGACACCAAATGTGAGCCTTTGCAATAAACACCTTTGAAGGATTCCACTGAATACCTCAATTGGTTCAGTCAGGTAACCTGGTAGTCTATTATTTTGTGTTCTCTCCCTCAACTATTTTATTTACCCCTGGGCTCTGTAAATGTTAATGTTATGTTTAGGAAGTTTATGTATAATATCCTTGAGGAGTATAGTGCCAAATGCCTTTGCAAGGTCATTCTTTTATCAACAGCCAGTGTTATAATTTCAAAATGTCACACAATTATATAAGCAAGGTCTTCCCTTAAAAATGAGTGAAAAGTCAGTGGTATCCATGATAGTATTACCTGTTCCATGAGATTAGAGACAGAATAAGTGAAGCTGATGGGTCTGTCATTGTTGGGGTCAGATATAATACCTCCTTTATTGACAGGCACAACTTAATCACTATAATCTGATGAAAGATGTACAATATGGACAAGTCCAGTTATAACAAACACATAAGATTACATAAATGTTTGCGTAGACTACTCCTCACATTACATACAAAGCTAACATGAATATTTACAATTAGTGTCAGCTTCCACTAATCCACGAAGTAGAACTCTTAGAGTTTTTTTGCCATGGTTATTTCATCATGTGTAATGTTAGTTAGAGAGGGACATTGTTACTTGACAAAGATGGAATATTTTAGTCTTTCATTTTTTGAAACTGATGCACACTTTTTTCACCAGGATATCTGCAATCAATTTCTGATCAGCTATTATTTCATTAATTTTTGAAAGACTACTACACTCACTGTTTTTTTTAGGTTTCTCATATAACTAAAGAACATTTTTTCCTGTTAGTTTTCAAAGATAGTCTAGTTAGATAGATTAATGTAGCTGGAATGAATTGCAAGATCTTTCATTTTTTTGTTTAGCAAGACATTTTAACTTAACAATTTAAACAGTGCCATACTTTGCCTTTTATATTTTGTACTCCCACTCTAGCTGGTTATTCTTTACATTACAATTATATTTAAGTCTTATCAGTATATATTTTTGGATGGACTTTTCAATTATATTATCAGCCTTTTTGTAAGCTTCCTCTGATATAATATATGGGTCCCTAAGCATTACTTTCCAGTCTGTGTTACTTAAAATGTATTTATTTCCATGTAGTTAAAGTGTGCATGACCTAGAAAGGAGGAGGTGTCTAGTTAGTCGATACAAATGTTTAGGTTAAGAATGATGTGATAAGGATCAGTATTTAGTAAAAATGATAGAACCATAGAGGGATGCAATTAGAAGTTTAATAATAAGCTTATTATAATGACATGCAGTTTGCTATCCAGGGCTGGACTGTTTCTTTTAAGCTATATTTTTAACAAAGTCCAGTAGTATTTGTAAATGATTGAAATCCACTAAATGAATGCTACTTTCTATTTTAAATCCTGTAAGCTATTCAGCTAGTGTTTTTGTTCTATAGCAGATATGGATGTGATTATGTAACACCAGATTATGTTAAATGCTGATTTGTTTGGTCCAGTTTATATAAACAAGTTCAATTTCAAGGATCATTTCTATCAGTCTTGATTTTATATATTCTTGCACATATGTTGAAATGCTACAAAATGTTGTTTTCGGTTTGCAGCAAAGAAGGATTGTGATCCTCAATATATTAGGTAGGGAGTTTATGTCTTTAATTGATGTTTCTCTAATGACAGAGATATCAAAATCATCAGTGGACAGGACTTCAGTACTACAGATTCTTTCAAATTACTACATTTAACAAGGCTACTTTTATCTCAAGTTTATTGAATCACATTTTGTCTGGTATAAACAGGTCTAAAAAATACTGTGTGGAGATAGAAAGCCTTCAGTACCTTATGTCTTATAGAGACAGATGTAAAATATCCACAACAAAACAACAGTCTGATTACACATATCACTGCAGGCTGACAAATGTTGAATCCCCTGCTTAGATCAAAAATCCTTATTCATAAATTGAATAATAGGATTCTTGTTCCAAACTCTGGTGCTATTCCATTACAAGACAGGATTTCACTAAATAATTCCAAATAAATGTGATTTTTTTTATTTGCCATTCAGAATATCATATACTATCCACCATATATATTTTTATATGTGACTGAGTGTTGCTGTCCTTAAAGTACTGAGTCCCATGCAAACTATGGCTGTGTCATATATTTCCCTTGGATCCTAGTTAATCTGCTGGCTATATCCCTTATTTTTTTGCTTTAGTAAGTAGGTTACAATCATTTTCGTGCTCCAGACACCAGTGAGTTACATGTCTCTTTTAATGAACATTGAGTTGCTAACCACAAGAACATTATCAATAATCACTGATTTTAACATATTTCTAACTGATTTTTGAACCAGGCTATGTCTGTAAGAATCACCATACAAGGTACTGTATATTCAGCTTTATTAGTGCATCGTGAGCTGCCAGAATTGATCCAGGGCACCTGTTGTAGAGTGCAGGAAGAGCACGAAATTTTGAATTGCATAATATTAAATATACTCTGTACAAGCACAGCTGGGAGTGGGGGAAGTCAAACATGGTAAGCTGAAGAGAGACTGGATGTCTGTCTTCATGTCTTTGAATATTCATGTACTGGGTTGTAAGGGCTAGGGAAGGGGACAGATTTAGTGTTGTGCTAGCATACAGATATATGTAAAGTGTGTGTGTGTGTGTGTGTGTGTGTGTGTGTGTGTGTGTGTGTGTGTGTGTGTGTGTGTGTGTGTGTGTGTGTGTGTCTGTGTGTGTGTTTGTGTATCTTGCTTAGTGGTATTGCTAGGGAAAGGGTGTTTATTATCATTATATTGGGTTGAGGTTATGAAAAGTGGGAGGGTTAGGATTAGGGATAGGGTTAGGATTAGGATTAGGGTTAGGATTAGGGATAGGGTCAGGATTAGGGCTAGGGTTAGGATTTGGGTTAGGGTAAGGGATAGGGTTAACACACATGGGTATGGTGGTGTAAAGGGGCAAAGCCACAGTACTGGCATAGGTAGGGCTTGTCTCTCTGATGGTTTGGGCAGTATTCAGAACTAATACTTGGACAGGTTTGTAATGTATTGATTGATATTTGGCCATTATATGGGCATTTTTCCTCTTTTATGGCAATTGGTGAGATCCTGATTACCTTCATATATTTTCTGTAGTAATTCTGCATGCTGATCTCCAGGAACTACAGTTCTGTTTTGATATAACAACAGCCCATCATGATGTGGTAACTACACCTAGCCTGTGTAGGGCTAATGCACACGCTGTTTGTTTTGAGTCCAATAATTTGGCCATCACTTCTGCATATGTTGGATAACAGCTTGCAGTTCCTGGTCATGCAGAGTAAGTTGCTTAAGCTTGTCATGTCCCTTGGTAGTTGTTAGTCTAGCTCTTATAATGTTCTGCACATAAATGGCTAGGTCTTTTTTAGGTATCAGAAAATGGTCAGTCATATATAGGATTTCTGGATAACACAGCCACAACAATTAGTTGCTTTCAAGGCAGTTGTATTACTCTAGCACTGAATCCTCTTAGTCTCATTAGCAGGTTTTGGTATCTCATTGTCACTTTGTCAAGTACATATGAGTAGATTACTAGAAACAATGGTTTGTGGTTAGTGTGGAGCTGGTAAATCTCATGCCCTAATAGGTATCTGGAGAATTTTTCACAGGCCCCCACATAATTGCAAGTCACCCTTTTTTGATTTCTAAATATTTTGTTCAGTATTGGTTGGCATTCTAGAGAAAGAGATAACAGGACTTAATATTTTTTCATTAATTTGGAGTTAGGCTGCTCCTACATCATAGTTCCTAGCACATACACTCACTAGTGACATCATAGTATGGAAGCACTGAAGCTATAGTTAGTATTTATTTTACTTTGCTGAATGCTTGGGCGTTAGCATGTTCCAAGACAGGGGTACATTGTTAACAAGTCTGTTAAGGAACGAATCATTGTTTTTTTTTATTAAACCATCACATACGATATAGGCAACCATATATTTCTATAAATGAAAACAAATGTATTTATTTAATTATTTTGCATTTGTTAATGGGGTTGGTCCAGCTGGGTAAGAATTTGCCCTTTTTTAGTGGAGAGCTGAGGGGAAAAGCCCCAAACAGACATACAAATAGAGACAAGTTTACAATAATACAGAGCAAAGCAATGTCATGGATACAATGGATAAGAAAAAAATAATGTACTCCATGGAATTAAACATAGCTATATTCAAAAGTATAATAATAAGGTTGTAAAAGGAAAAGCAATAATAATAAATCCAAGAGGTATGCAGTAAGAGAATTAAGTTTATAGGTAATCTTTTGAAAATAACATGGTATTTTTAGATTAGTGGCTAAAAGGAGAAATTGTGTATGCGCAGGGGCCTCAGATCTGAGGATGAAACTAGTGCAGGAGTAAAAAAAAATAGAGAAACGTGTATGTACAAGGGGCCTCAGATCAGAGGAAGGTATGGTGCAGAAGAAGAAAGTAGTAGAGGAGGGACGCAGTGATCTAGAGGGAGGGTGTAGAAGGGAGAGCAGATATATATAGTAAGTTATAGAAATAGTAAAGGTCTTATAGATTAGACTTAGTAGTAAAGTGGGTATAGGGAGAGGGAATGGTTAAGTAGGGTGGTTGCAGGTACATATAGGGATGTTATGGAGATAGAGTATCAGGTCATGTTTGAAGTTAGAAAGGGGGTATGGCTTCTGATTTGGAATGGAAGATTGTTCCAGATAAGGGAAATGGAGTGTTTATAGAGTATTTTACCTATGTTCTTGTTGGGTCTATAGACTTGTAGTAAATGTATCACACCAACACAATCCTAGTTGCAAGTATTTTACATTACAAACCATACTCACACACTCCTAGTTGCAAGCATTATACATCACTTATAGTCTACTCAATCTTTCTCAGTCAAACATTACATAGCTCATTCCTCCCTTGTATGTATTTTTCCCACATTTCCCATTTTTTCCTATGTAGTTTGATCCTACCCTTTTCTAAAGATATCAGTTCCAGTTGTTTTATCTCTGTTACTGTATTCACTAGTTCCAGTATTGTTGGTTTAGATTTTAATTTCCATGTTCTAGTAATTGCTTTTTAGGCAGCCACCAATATTAGACACAGCAAGGCCTTACCATGTCTAGGCAATTCTGATTCTGTATCGTAGGTCAGAAAAATTATATCCCTCATCAGACCATTCTGCCCACTCAACATCCTGCAGAGAATCCTTAAAGTCTACCAATTCACAGCACTCGCAGAAAATATGTTCCCAATTACTTCTTTCTTCCCCTTCACCTCCAACACTTAATGTCTGTCTGAGGAAAAATTATCTGGAGTCTACTTGGGGTATAAAAATATCTGTGTGAGCATTTCCAGGCAAAAAGCCTAAATCTTCTAGATTTTGTTGCATATTTGGGAGACATACATATATCCTCCCATTGTTTCTTTGTGAATTGCTTACCCAGTCTTTCTTCCAAATCCTTTCTAACCTCCTTTGATTGATTCTTATAGTTATCATATAATATTTGATATGCTTTACTAACTATTCTTTTTTTAATGGCAGCTTCTGCTCTGGATTCTATTAAAAACTCTACCAGTGCTGGTCTTTCGTTAGGACTCCCCTATTTATTTCTCTTTGCCTATACTCTGATAACAATCCCTGATAGGGAAGGCAATTTCTAACCTGCAGTCCAAATAAATTCTTGGACAATTCTAGCCAGGTTGCAGGAACCCTGGCATGTTCACATAACAACAAGAATCTTTCAACTGGAGGGTCCATTGGAGTATGGAGTTTGGGTGGAACATCATTTGGTGGTGTTCCCTTTACACAGGACAGTCAGAACCCTTTGGCATTGGGTTCCGCTTCAAGTTTCGCCTCCAGTATTCCGCTCTCGGGTTTTCGTACATCACCAAACCTAAATGGTGGTTCTAGGAATGGACAGAATGATTTACCTCTTAATGGGACTGTAAGTAACTTGAATACTACTCTGCCTAGTCTTAGTGATTGGTTTAAAGACCTTCCATTGTTTTCCGACGATTTAGTAACTAACGCACAAGCGGATTTAAACAATTTAAATGGTACCAATATTGTTAACAACTTGAAAATGTTTGATACCAAGCTTTTCCACTTTAAGAAATTACAAATTGAGATACAGTATCTCACAGAATGTGTTAATCGCCAGCAAGTTCCGAAAGGACTGAGAGTCTGGCATTATCCGACTGGCTTAATCAATAAATCTCTTTTGCATTTAGAGTTGGTTAAATTGTTTGATAAGCATGGGTGTGAATATCTTAATCTTTTAATTAAAGATTATACAGTACAGACGGAGGTGCTTAAAAATGAGCTATCCACACTTGATAATGTTATATGGATGGACAAAGAATTTGATAGGTATAGATTTGATTTTATGCAGATTTTCTTGAGTATTGATAATGCCTTAAGTAAAATAAGGGACAACAAGGTTAAGAAGCTTAACTGGGACAATGTTGCATATACCAAAGGCATTGCCTATCCTGTACCATGGTCAAATGGGTTAAATAACGCACTTGATGAAAATGATGGAGGCTTATCTAATGACTTACAGCTTAGTTGTTATAATATTGAAGGGGATGATGTTGGTATTAATGATGATTCCCCGACAGAGAATCCTACTATTAGGAGAAGTGCATGTCTCAATAATAGATCCAACACTAATAGTGCCAATGTTGCTGGCACTAATACTAGATCCCCCCAGGTTTTTCCAAGGGGCAAGAATGGGGCCAAAGGAGGTCAAATGAATTACAAACCGCAACAACAACGGTGGAAGAAAAATCCACCAAACAGAGGAAATAGGAGCTGATTTGGACATAATTTCACCTATTTCTAATGGTGATATACCTGTCATTTTGACCAACAGCACTAATGACTTTAAAATTTATAATTATTCTACTTTTGTGCCTTCTTTATTACAGATTGAAGTGTTAGCAAAGGTTGCACCTTTGTTCCTTCTTTCACGGGGGATCTGGCCAGGATGTTGGTTGATCTAAAATTGTATACTAGAAAGTTGAACTTAGATGTTATGTTTGGGAACAAATCCAGTATTGTGAATGAATTTAGGACTGCCAGTGTGTTTAATCCCTTATTACATCCAGCCATTTCATTATTTGAAAAAGTGTGTTCTAATTATATTAGAACTTCTTTTAACAACAAAACTCTTTACAAAACTCAGGAATTCAATATATCCAAAGAAGAAAATGACGCACTTAAATCCCTGAGTTTTGCAAATATCTGGATTATTAAGCCGGATAAAGGTGGGGGATTGTTTTTTTTGGATAATGAAATATATATAGAGAAAATGAAGACCCTCCTTTTGAGTGACGCTTACATGAAAGTTTCTAAGAATTAAATTAATGGGGCATATCAGCGTTTTAAAGGGTTCATCAGTGATCTATTTATTGATGGCAGTATTGACGTTGATACATTTAATTATCTTTGTATAAACTATCCAATGATTCCTGTGATCTTTGGACTGCCTAAAATACACAAAGATCTTGGTGACCCCCCTTTTTGCCCCATAGTTGATGGAAGACAGTCCATTACATACGGCTGTGCCAAATTTGTGGACAGTAAATTGAAAATGGCCATTAGTGATGAAACCCAAATACGTAGGGATTCTTGGGCCTTCCTAGAGAGTTTAACTAAAATTAATTTCTCTGAAGAATACAACTTCTTCACCATAGATGTACGTGATTTGTACACTGTTATACCCCATGACATCGGGTGTGATTGGGTAAGGGTGCTTCTTTTAGGGAAACGTGTTGAAGGTACCACCATTGATTTGATCTTGTACTTATTAAACTTGGTCCTTAAGAATAATTATTTTATGTTTGACCAAGAATTTTATCTCCAAAAAATGGGTGTAGCCATGGGTTCTCCCTGTGGGGGTACTTTTGCTAATATAGTGATGGCTTTTTGGGAAAAACAATTTCTTTTCAAAAAATTTTGAATTCAAACTAAAAGCAGTGTGGTACACCCATTTTTTGGATGATATTTTTATTCTTTGGAAAGGAAACGAACTTTCAGTTAATTTGTTTATGCGGGAGATTTTGAAATTTACTGCATTTTTGAAATTTACCTGGGAATTTCATACCGAAAGAATTTCCTATTTGGATGTTGATTTGATTAAAGATGTTCCTAACCATAGATTTCTTTCAAGAATATATAGGAAACCTACATATTCTAACGGCTCTTTACATTTTACTAGTTGCCACCCTAAATTTCGTTAGAAAGCTGTAGTTAAGGGTCAACTAGGGTGGGCGGCTAGAATGGTTACCTTGGAATCTGATTTTGTAGATGAGTGTGATAATCTGAAAGGAATGTTCTTGAAATGTGATTACCCTGGTATTTGGTTAGATGAGTTGATAGAGGAAGTCTATCGGAAAAGATTGAATGGTTGGTTCATTCCACTACTGAATAAAATGTGATTGGATGAACCATTAATTTTGGATGCCGAATTAGACAGCTCTCCTACAGATTTTAGGATGCACTTATCACCTGACCAAAATTTGTTGGATATTACCTCTAATGATAATAATATTAAAGTTCCAGAACTGGATAAGGAGAAATTGAGCTTTACCACAACATATTCATTGAATTCTTTTATAGTTAGGTCCATTCTTTATAAGAATTGGTGTTTCCTAACTGAAGATCATGCTATCCACAATTGTATTGGCAATTGCCCTAAGGTAACCTTTAAGAGAGGTATGAATATCAAATGTCTCTTAGAAAATCAGACTTCGAATTTTTATTCACCTTATAATGGCATGTATAAGTGTGAATGTTGTAAATGGTGCAAATATATCAGTGTAAGAAAATATTTTTGCATCCTAGATAAAAAATATAATATAATGGGTAAATTCAACTGTAATTCTAAAGGGGTCGTTTACCTCAGTACTTGCATCTTATGTAATGCCTTTTATGTAGGTAAAACTGAGAGGCCCCTTAAGAATAGAATTTACAAACATCTATATCCTATTGAGAAGTCTAATTTAAATAATGCTTTGGCCAAACATATTAATTTTAACCCTAACCATAAGTTTGAATTTACTGTCATTGATAAAGTACATGAAAATACTAGAGGTGGACCTTTTTCACTTAAATTAGATGAAAAAGAATTGATGTGGCAGTTAAAACTAAATGCCGTGGCCTACCCTGGCTTAAATGATTCAATTTCCATCGGTAGCATTCTAAAAATGAGGGCACTTATGAGATAATAAATTTCATTTATTATTGTTGTCTCTTTTTATACTTATATATTTATCATTTTTCATATATATATTCATAATTATGAATCATACTTGGGGTTTAGTGATATATGTTATTAATTTAGTATGTATTTGTAATTATTATTCTTTTAGTACTGATAGATGTTTATATGTGTTTCACATTTACACACAGACATATTTTATGTACTGCCTTTTTAAATGTTCTGTCTGTTTAATTAATTACTATGGTGATGTCAATTATGAGTCCTTATATAAGGAAGTTATTTTTGTAATTATATTGTCTGATGAAGTTTGCCTATGTTGAGTAAACGAAAGCACTTACAAAACCTATCTGTGACTTGGGTGTTTATTCTTCAAATTTGGTTATAATTCTGATTCTGTATCGTAGGTCAGAAAAATCTCCCTCATCAGACCATTCTGCCCACTCAGCATCTATGACAGTGCATCCTGCAGAGAATCCTTAAAGTCTACCAATTCACAGCACTCACAGAAAATATGTTTCCAATTACTTCTTTCTTCCCCTTCACCTCCAACACTTAATGTCTGTGTGAGGAAAAATTATCTGGAGTCTACTTGGGGTATAAAAATATCTGTGTGAGCATTTCCAGGCAAAAAGCCTAAATCTTCTAGATTTTGTTGCATATTTGGGAGACATACATATATCCTCCCATTGTTTCTTTGTGAATTGCTTACCCAGTCTTTCTTCCACATCCTTTCTAACCTCCTTTGATTGATTCTTGTAGTTATATAATATTTGATATGCTTTACTAACTATTCTTTTTTTAATGGCAGCTTCTGCTCTGGATTCTATTAAAAACTCTACCAGTGCTGGTTTTTCTTTAGGATTCCCCTATTTATTTCTCTTTGCCTATACTCTGATATCAATCCCTGATAGGGAAGGCAATTTCTAACCTGTAGTCCAAATAAATTCTTGACATCTTCTCATTCTACCATCTTTCCCTCTCTAGTTAGTTTCTCTCAATGCTTTGGTTCCTTTACCAGTTTTCTCCAATAAATTCTGTCCCCTCTTGACTAATGTCTGTATCCCTAATTGCAGTCATCCCTATTGACAGAATTTCCTTTCTCCATTCCCATGTTGGTTTAGTTCTTAGAATATTTTCTGCTACTTTATGGATATAATATTCTGCATGATTATTGTTATTTTCTTTAAAAGGCTTGCATCCAAAATCCCAGTCTCTCTTTGTTTCTTGAGCTTTCCCCATGTTTCATTATAATCCCTTTTGACTTTGAAATATAGTTTTCTGCTTGTGCTATGTAAAGGAGCCTTAACTGTGTAGCTCTGAAATACCCCTCCAAATTGGGTAATCCCACTCCATCCTGCTCTATTGGAAGAATTAGCTTATCCCACTTGACTCTTGCCATCTTCTCCTCCCAGATAAAGTCCTTTAGCTCTTTATTAATTGCTACTCACAACTTTTCCTCTGGTGGATAAAAATATGCCTGACCTGTGTATAAGACTAAAAATACTAAAAACATTTTACCTGCTTGTATCTTACTATCCATATCCATATAACAAAGCTTCAATTTTCTCAGTTTTTGTATTATCTTTTGTTTAGGCTCTTCCCACATATCCTTAGCTGCCACACTAGAATAATCTTTAATCCATACTCCTAAATATTTAATTTTATCATGTCCCCATAAATATGAGTATTCCTGTTCATGTGTGGGTACATAATTTACTGCTAAAGAATGAATCACTGTTGAGATGTCTGTTACAACCTTGCCCAAATAGTTAAGCATGCCTAGGATGTGTCTTAACTTAGTCACACATGATGAATTTTTTAGCTGAGCTATTGCTCTAACCTCATTTGCATCTGACCTGATTCCGCTAGCACTTATGCAATAGCCATGGTAGATGAACTCTATTTTACTAAAGCAGTGTTTTTTTTTAGTTTAGCTTTAAACCAGAATTTTTAATAATCTTTAGCAGTGCGTCTAACCTTGAATCACACATTTCTTTATCTTGCATAAATCCAGGGTGTCATCAGTAGAAGTCACACCACCACCATCCAGACCCTTAAATAAATTGGTCATTTTAAACTTTTTTTTCCAGTGCTGAGGATATAACTAATGAGAGATATTTAAAACAAAGCCTTCCCATTTGGGTAATGAAGTTTCTAAGCTTTTGTCTTTGCTTATCTAAAGGTATTTGCCAGATCCCAGTTGAAGTGTTTGACATTCTAAACACTCTAAGATTAACATGTTTTTGTGCTTTGTCTTCTAGTGTAGGAAAAATAATCGTTCATGCACAACTTCATCAATGAGCTCCTTTCACCCATCAAATATTCATTCTCAAACATTCTTTTTAATGACTGGGACCATAGAAGCACACTACTCGGTTGAGATGCATTTTCAATAATATCAATGCTTTGCATTTGATTAAGGTTTACCTCAGCTTTGGACAGTGTAGGAAATTGTATGCTCTTGGCTGTGGTCAGTACATATGGAACTGTGTTCAATTTTCGTTTTAATTTTTCCTGGTTCTCAACCAAGGAGACTAAACTTCTCTGGCTTCATCAAATACATCTACACTGGCCACTGGCTTCATTTTACTCTGGTGATTAAGGGCATTTTACATGCCACAGCTCTGGGGAGCAAATTATATATGTTTAGATTATTGAGTACATAAACTCTATCCTCAGATTTATGCCCCCTTCCACTCAGACATGGCTATAAAACTGTTACTTCTGCACTTGAGCTTGCCAGCAGGGCTGCATATTCCAGTCTCTGCTTCACGTAGCTGTGGACACTGCAAGAACCTTTAGCATGTAACATGTAATTTCATTGTAACATCAGTCCCTGTATTAATCTTGAAACTCATTTAAGTTCCCCAAGTAAGAATTCTAACTTGCTAGCCTACGACATCCAACACCGTAGTCACTAAACCCAAACACACTTCATTCACATTATTTTTAGTTTAATTTTCAAAAGGACCCACTTTAATCAGCTTTGTTTTACAAATAGCAACAAAATGACCAGGTCCTTATATTTTTACATATTTTGCTGTGTATAGCACACTGCTCTTTCTCATTGTAGTAAAGGTAACACTTCCTGCATTTGTCTGGTTTGCACTCACTTTTTTCTCATACATCTGTTTAGTCTGACTACAATTATACTGCTTTTTAAATGTATTATTACTTTGCATTTTACCTCACATACATAATTTTTCATGTTTAAATTAACATTTTGCCTTTTAACCATTATGCCTCTTTGATGATTTATAGCCAGTCCAAATACAATTTTGACTTTAATTTGTTTCTCTTCTGGCCATTGAATCAACAACCTTCATATTGTTATTTCACAAAAGTATCAACACACTCATCATTTGCTTGTAAACCTGTGAAAGCATCTATATTTCTTTTTAGTACAAAGTTTTCATTGAGTTTACTCATAACTGATTCAGTTGTAACACATTGGCCTAGTATGAATGAAAAGGCGGTATAAATGGACTTCACTTATTCCCAATTGAATATAACAGGGCATTAACCTGAAGTTCATCTGTTTTATTAAATATGTTGGTTGCCACACAAAATCATGCAAACCTCTGTCTCCTGACAGGCCAAGCAAAAGGTTTTGATAAGTCTTCAGTGGCATGAGCTTTGTCATTATTAATGAAATTCAGTTTTCCTGGTCTGAACAGTTTAAATGTGGTAAAACAAGGACTTTTTGAGAAAAAAATGGCTTTTCATCAGTAAAACATTTGGCACTGAGCTTGGGGGTTAAACAAAATTATGCACTTACCATAATACAAGATCATGTGCTAGATTCATGTCCATTTGATATGACATATGTGTCATCAAGTTGCTTGTCTGATTCGATCCAGCTGCATTAGTGCCCCAGTCTCGAGCTTCTTAAGAAATTTCCCTCCCACAATGCATCTGTCCTCCTGGTTACCTCAGATACACTGACTCCTGAAGAGCTAAGTTATTCTTATGCAGTCTGTGAAATGGAGATAGCAGTATCAAACAATCTTTTAAAGTCTTAGAAGAAAAGGTAGGGGGAATGAGGGAGGGTTGCCATATTAGATGGACATAAATGAAAGGATATAACATTATGGTACATACATAGCTTTCATATGCTATTCATTCAGTCCATCCTATACAACATATGGGTTAGAATGCTCAACTACAACATGCCCTGGATGGCCTCATGACAGTAGACGTTTAAGGATAGTAGCTCTGAAGAATGCTCTAGCCCTTGAGAAACAGTTCAGTTTATAGTGACTGATGAAAGTATGCATGAAAGACTCAGTGGCAGTATCAAAGATGTCAGTTACATAGAAGCCCTAAAGAAGGCTGAAGAGGTATCCATTGCCTTGTGGAGTGTGCTATGGTTTACAGGGTAAGAGCTTGTTTTATTTAACATAAATGAAGGAGATGTAGTCTGACAGCCATCTGGAAAGAGAAAATGTTGATAATTTTGGCCTAAATTTATTGGGAGCAAAGAAGACAAATAGGTGTGCATGTTTTCTGAAAGACTTGACTCTGTGAAGAAACTGTCTATGAACATCCAAGGTGTGCAAGGTATATTCACCTTTGTTAGTATTGTTGGGAAAAATACTGGCAGATGAAGAGCTTGAGATATGTTAGACTCTGAAGCAACTTTAGGAATTAAAGAAGGGTTTGTCCTAAGCAATACCCTATATTTCTGAAATATTATGTAAGGTGGGGATAAATATACGGTCTGCAGCTCTGAAATTCTTCTAGCTAACTTGACAGCTACTAGAAAAATTGTCTTGTTAGGGAGAACCTGAGGATGCCGATTCAAAAGAGGGATACTTAGTGCCTTCAGGACTAGAGTTATTTCCCATGGTGGTAGAGGCAATCCCAATGGATGCCTTAGTAGAAAAGGTCACTTTGAAAAATGTCTTGCATAGCTTATGTGAGGCAAGTGATTGACCACTGAAGCCCTCATGAAAATTGGAGATAGCTGCTATTTGAACCTTAATTGTTGAGTAACTAGAGCCTGACTAAAAAATGGATATTAAGATGCAGAGGATGCCTGAAACAGTTGTGGAGACTGGGCCAGTGTTTTGATTATCAGTCCAAAGAACAAATGTGTTCTATTTACCACAACAAAATTTTACAGTGGGATTATTTAGGGAAGCTATGAGGATGCTAACCAAGGTCGTCAATGGAACTGGAGAAACCAAGTCATTAACTTTAAAGTCTGGATGTCCAGGTAATGTTTCCCAGTAGGATGAATGGGATCCCGGAGCCAAGGGAGCTCTCACAGGTGAGGTTTCAGAAGGCGAACCAGACTTATCTGGACCAGAAGAGAGCTATGATGATGACCATTTCTTTGCATGCCATTGCTTTCTGTAGGAACCTGGGAATCAGGGAAGGAGGGTTAGCATAAAGAAGCCTCTGACGCCATTGCTGAGACAGAGTGCCCCTTGATGACTGTCCCTGTGAGGGGATCAATGCAAAGAACTTGCTGCACTTGGAGTTGTGGGGGAGATAAAGAGATTGCAGCAAGATTGAAAGGACTGGGACTTGGTAAAATAGTTAAGGTGTTTGACTCACAGACATAAGGTACAGTGTTTGATTCTCTCCATTGAGAAGGAAATTGGATATGCTTAAAATGACCTGTTAAAAAGCTAGCCTAATAATTAGCTATGAACCTATAGGTGGGAGGTTGACATAATGGTTAAAGTGCTTACCTTATAGATACAAGATGCAGGATTTGATTCTCACATGGGGTAATTGGCTGGGCTTACCCATAAGAGCAGTTAGCCTAGTACTAATCTACAAACCTACGAACCTATAAGAGATGCCCCAATACTGAAAAAATCTGGTTGGCTACCACTGGATTGAGAGACCACTCGTGAGACATGAAGAATATCCTGCTGAGCCTATACACTATTACTGCAATGTGTGCTGTTACTAGAAAGTAGTGTGAAGCCATCAATCATTGCCAGACTCTCTTTGCTTCCTGACATAGTTGATATGACCTGGTTTCTTCCTGCTTGTTTATGTATCTAACTACAGCCATGTAGGCTGCTGGCCTCAATTCCAAGACATTTATATGAATATCTACCTCTGATTCGACCATTGACCATTGTCCATACGCTCTTCATAATATCGCCTCCACCCCAAGGATGACTCGTTCATGTTCACCATCATTGCTGGGTATGGGGTTATGAAGAGTTTTCCAACGGCTACCCTTAGAGACTGTAGCCACCACTTTAGGTGTGACTTGCAAGAATTTGTAATAATGATGGTTTTGTGTACAGAATGAAGCTGCTGATACCATTGTGCATGAAGAAGTCACTGTAAAGTTTTTATGAGGAAACATTTAAAGTGAGTCATTAGAATGGTGAAGCCATAAGACACAACACTCTCAGAACTAGAGCTGTAGAAGCAGACAGTTTGAGAAGCTGATAGTGAATGGCTAATCTCAGGGTCTGAAGTCTTTCCTGTAGTAAGGAATTAATAGATAGGATAGTGTCTAGCTTGTAATGAATGAACATGACTGTCTGAGCAGGCATCAGGTTAGACTTCTGAAAGTTGATCATAATTCCTAAAGATCTGCAGAGGCTGTAAAGATAATCACTTTTTTCAATCAGGGATTCCATCAATGGGGCAGCTATGAGACAGTCATCTAGTCAGGGAAAAATCCTGTACCCTTTTAGATATAGGTGATCTACTATGGCAGCCTTGCATTTATAAAAAAGCCAGATGACTCTGAATTGATACTGACTGACTCCTATCCAGAAGTGCAGAAATCTCCTGTGCTCTGTCATGATCTTTATATGAATAAAAATGTTGCAGAGATCTACAGAGCTCATCTAATTGTTCATCCTGTGGCAGAGTGGAATTGACTGCACCATGACAATTCTGAAGCAGATCTTGTGGACATAGTTGTTTAGTAGGCTGTGGTCCACAATTGTTCTTAGGTTCTGCGTTTTCTTTGGAAGCAAAACGAATCTTGAATAAAAGCCTTACCCTCTCTGCTCTGGTGTGATTTCTTGGCTTGCTCCTTTTTCTAGGATGGACTCTATCTCTATTTGAGCCACATTAGTTTGATTGGTGGGAAATCAGGCAATGGCTTGTTGGACTGATGAGTAATTTGGAAAAAGGGAATGTAATAGCCTCTGAATAAAATCCCGTCATCCTTTTCTCCTGAATAGCCTGACACATAGATGGGTAGAAGGACATACATCCTCTAACTACCTTCAGAGTGGAGCAATTGGGAAAACCTTCAGGGATGCTGTTACTTATGGTCAGAAAAGGGGCCATGGTATCCCTGATTTTGCAGACTCCCTCTTCCTCTAGGCCAGTGTCTATTAAAGGGACCACAACTATGTTAATGAAAATGTTGTCATATCGATCTTCTGAACCAGAGAGACTTAGGTCTCTTTTGGCTCCTACTATATGATCTCTGGGAACCTCAAGTTCTTACTGACCTGTAAACACTTCTGTATGTTTTCCTTCACTGAATGGCCAAACAAGGATTACCTGTCAAAGGTGGCATTAGTGAAGGATGCCTTGAAGTTGTCAGCAAAGTCACATAGGCTCAGTTATGCATGACATTCCATTGTTATGCCCAGACCAGTGGCCCTAGCCATTCCATCTGCTGCATCGTGCATTAACAGGGATGTCTCATGGTACTTGCTGCTGGGCTGCAGCCCCCCCCCCCCACCATTAAAAAGAAAAAAAGTAGATACACTATCAAAAATAACTCAACTCAAGTTTTCTTTAGTTTCTGGTTCTCAGAACTCCACTAATGTGCATGCACAGAGTTCCAAAAAAAGCCAATACTGGATAAAAATAAATAAATAAGCTTAGTCCCCTCAAAACATCCCAGCAGTAATCTTGCTCTCCCAATCTCAGGATGTTTTTTATGCTGCTGTTGAAAATGTTGGAAACATCATTTTACAAGGTTCTCACCAGGCTGAGGCTTGAGCAGCAAAGAACTTTTCTTATTGGCTCAGGTTGTCTCAGGTGACTGAAAATAACTGTAAATAATTATGGGACTGTTTGTTTTCATTTTATTTTATTTATTTATTTTTTAAGTATAGTGTTGTTTTTTTATTTTTTACAAGCAATGCCTTGTGGGCTGCCATTGTCAACATATAGTAATGTAAGCTTCTTTTGTTTAGAAACATTATGTATGTATGTACTTATGTATAGGGCAGTGTAAATGCTCTCAACTGTCCCTGATTTAACAGAATGTTTTTGATTTAGTGATTTGTATTTTGGTCTGCTTCTCCTAAAGTTTGTGGATTTTTCTGGCAAATCAAGTAAAATACGACAAACCAAATAATGATAACATACGTTTCAGTTTCAGATTAAAGAGCATTTGAAAAAGCATGCAAATACAAAACCAGTTATGGTATTATGTTTCTAAATATATGAAGGCTATAGCTGCCCTGGATTTTGGTCAGGTGTTCACCTCTATTTAATCTTTTTCCTTTATTTCTGAGCTAAGAGATTTAACAGTATGTGTGAGCTTCTGAGTGTTGGGGGGATGCACTGGGTTGCATACTGTATTTTCACAGCAGTGAGCTGACAAGATAAGTTTCTGAATTTGTATTTATGTATTCACTCGCTTGATGCAATCTGACATCTGAGGTGTGTAGTTAAATCATTCAAAAGCCTGCAATTCATGTGTGTGGTTGGGGTGGTGTTTGAGTGAGATGTATATGTGTGGGGGATATAGATGTTTATTTTATTTATTTATTTATTTAACATTTGTTTACTGGGAAAGTCTGACTGGACACAGGTTCTTTTTCAGCAGAGGTCCAGGGAGAAAAGCTCCATGAGTTAACAGTAAATTTTCATGCACACATTACAATAATCAAAAAAGCATAAAGAAAACAAAATGTAGTGTACATAAGAACATACAAATTTGTTAGATCTTGACAACAAAACCTAGGCTTTGTACATAGCTAGTATTATTTGCAGGTATGACTTATGTCAAGATATAGGGTTAAGACAGGTTGGTAGGAACAAAAGATTAAACACCGGGGGAGAAGTTGGGTATGTTTTGGGTATACTGTGATATATCACAGCACTCATGAGGGGTTAGTACAGGAACATAGCCACTTATTTTTTAGATAAACTTTAAGTGATGGTTTAAAGTGGTTAGTGGATGACATTGAGAGAATGGAATTAGGAAGGGAGTTTCATATACGAGATACATAGTTGGAAAATAAAGATTTTCTTGCAGTGTTGTTGGCCTTGGAGATGATGAGTAAGTTCTTGTTGTTAGAGTGAAGTGGTCTGCTGGAACTGTAAGGAAGGATAAGAGTTTGTAGTGCAAGAGTTCTAGTGGGTTGTTACAATTTTGTGAGTTAGAGAGAGTTGGTTGTAAAGAATAATGTTGGGAAGCTCAAGCCAGTCTAGTATCCTTAAAGCTGTACACTGATGTGTTCTATATGGGCAGTTAGATGCAAACTTAGCAATTTATTATAACATGCTTCTAGCTTAGATAAGTAATTTTTCCTTAGATTAGTTAAAATTGAAGAGGCATATAGTAGAGTGGAGAGCAGATGGGTTTGTGCTAATGTAATTTTGGCCATTGTGGTCAGGAACCTTTTGTGTTTATATAGATTTCCAAGTTTCTTATGGATTTTTTATAGTTAGGAAGACATGCAAGTCAAATTTTAGGGTACTGTCTATTTCCACTCCAAGAAGCTTTGTATGCATTGTTGGAGAGATCACAGTATTGTCTTTGGCTATTATGTTAAATGTTGGGCATGAGATAGATGTCTTGTTAGGCTGGAAGAGTAATAATTTAGTTTTGTTTGGGTTCAGGATTAGATGGGCATTGGCTAACCATGTTTCAACAGAAGTGAAAGATTCCTGTGTTTGAGAATGAAGAGTTGATAGAGGCGTGGCAGCACAGATAAGTGTTGAATCATCTGCACACTGTATTATAGAACCATGTGGAGTAGCTGTGTGTAGATTATTAGTACAGAGGGAGAAAAGATGAGGGTTCAAGATAGATTCTTGGAGGACACCAATGAATAAAGGAAGGCATGGAGATGGGTCACCCTGCCATAAAACAGATTGTTGACGGCCAGATAAATAGTTATAAAACCATGCTGTGGCAGATGGTGAGAAGGATAGGTCTGTTAGTACGTCTATTAGTTTGGAATGGAAGACCATATCAAAAGCTTTTGATAGGTTTAGCAAGATGGCAGATACAAAGTTGCTGTTATTCCTGTGATGGTTTATGATATTAGTGAAGGATAAGAGAGCTGTAGTGGTGAAACTCATGATGAGTGTTTGCGAGAAGGTTATTTGTTGATAAGAATTTCATGACCTGGTGATGAATACACCTTTCGAGTAGTTTAGAAAGAGGTGAAAGAATAGCAATTGGCCGATTGTTTGTCAATTCTGTGGAAGGTCCCCTTTATGAAGAGAGATTACATGGGACATTTTTCACAGTTGAGGGACCTTGTTTTCAAGAATGGATCTATTTATAAGGATTGATACTGGGAAGGCTATAGATTCAGCTGCAATTGTGAGGTATTTACTGGGTAAGTTATCTATGGCAAGTGTAGTAGGTTTTAGTTTCTGTAGTAATTTTTTTCTAGTGGCTGTAGGAACTGGGGAGAAAGAGAATGAGGCATTTTCTAGTTGTAGACTTGGCTGGTTTAGTAACAGGAGTAGGAGTTTGCTGTTTGTAAAGGGAAATTATTGATTCAGAAAAATGTTAGTTAAAAATGATAGCTATGCTATCAGAATTGTTGTGGATGTTTGGCATTGGTACAGTAGATTTTCCTGGGTGAAAGACTGATTTTATAGCTGTCCAGAATTTTTGAGGTTTTTATGTATGTTTTGAATGTTATGATAGAAATTTATTGTATCCTGTTTTATTTGGTTTTTTTTTGCCTTATTTCTAAGTTCTTAATACTGTTGTTTAGAAACTACTGTGTTAGTCTCACACCATAGTTCCCAGGCTTTATCTCTAGTTTTCAGAAGGGCCCTAATGTCTCTGCTTAGCTAGGGGGCATTGTTTGATTTTACTCTGATGGTTCTAATAGGGGTATGTGCATTTACTATATCTAAGAAAGATTTATTAAAGTGGTTCACTGCATCATCTAGGTCAAGGTATTTGAGTGGAGTCCAATTGCACCTTTGTAGGTCAGCTAGGAAGTTGTCAAGATTAATGTTATGTTTTTTTCTGAGTTGTTTAAACATACTAGGTTTTGGTGGGAATATGTGTTGTCGTATAAGAAATGTGGGTAGGTAGTCACTCAGACCATCAGGAAGGCAATCTGATTGGAATGAGTGAGAGGAGTTATTTAATAATATCCAATCCAAGGTGGATTGTTTTTTACTAGCTTTATCTATTCAGGTAGGTTCTTGAATAGTTTGTGTAAAACCATGCAAGTTTATGTGATGGATGGGGTGATGTGTATCACATGCAAACCAGTCTCAATTAAAATCACTCAGTGTGAATGTCTCCTGACTAAGGGTGCTACTTGCCCAGTGTAATAGACATTCTAAAACTGGGACATTATTTCCAGGTGCGATATAGCAGCCAATTATATTAAGTGTTTTTCTTGAATTTATGATTAGTGTGGTATAGATGATTTCTGCACTGTACAGTTGTGGGGTTTTGCATTCAAGGAATGTTAAAGTGAGATGGTCTTTAAAGAGGACAGCAACTCCACCTCCTCTTTTGTTGAGTCTATCCACCCATAGTATGATGTAACCTGGGGGTAGTATTTTATTATCTTTTGTACTTGGTTTTAACCATGTTAACCATGTTTCAGTGATTATGACTATGTCTGGAAAGTATGTAATTAGAGTGGCATGGAGGAGGTCCAATTTGTTGGCTATACTTCTAATATTAATGTTCATTAGCAATAGGTCTGATTTTTTTCTGTTTAGGATGGATGTGTGGGAGTGTTGAGACAAGAGTGATTAGATGGGTTGGTGTTATCTAAGAGTGGTCCAGGTTTGGGTGGATGTTACCACTAAACAGTAGCCTAGAGGCAATGTTGGTAAGTATTTCAATTGTTTGATAAATTCATTATTGAATAACTGAAGATTATAATGATTGGAGGCTAGTAATATTGACACGTGTAGTACTGATGGTGAGATATGTACATGGAGTAGTATGGAAAGGTGGATTTATGGTGTGATGAAAAGTGGGTGTTTGGAATGTGTTGTGGTGACAACTAGTGAGGTGAGATAGTAATATAAGTGTAATAAGAAGTGATAGGTGAAGCACGAGCATGGTATAGGTCTAGGAGGAGGAAACAGGATAACAGGAAGTGCGTCTAATTGAATGGATAGAGTGAGGGACTGTCTGCCTAGTGCTCAAGAGTAGAAGCACTGAGGAGGGTGGGATATAGGGGAAGTGTAGGGGAGCAGAGGGGGCGGGTGAGATATGGGGGCAGGGTAGGGGAGCAGAGTGAACCTGAAGGGCGAACGGAGCAGGCTGAGCAACCCCAGCAGGAGGGATTCCAAATAGAAAAAAAAAACAATCAGGAGCCAGGAAATGTAAGTAAGCTAATACACCATGTTAGAGCTTTTCAGCTTACAGAAACCATCTCAATTTTTGCAGAATGTTTTTGATTTTTAATGACAAACATTTAGGTTTCAGACTTAATAGCCTTCAAAAACGCATATTATTACAAAACCTGTTATTTTAGAAAGTGTCTAAGCATATGGAGACAAGAGATGTTGCTGATTTTGCTCCTTTGTCATTAATTTTAAGCTTTCTTCCTGAGTGATAATAAGAAACTGAGACATATGAGATGTGGGAGTTTGTAGTCAGTTGCACTATTTTCTGATAACATTGAAATGAGAAGATGATAAATTCCACACTAATTTGAATGCAATTAACCATATGAGGTGTACAGTCACTGTAATATAAGTGGCTGGGTGGCTGAGACTAATGGTCACATCTGCGTACGAGTGAAGGGTAAAATAAATTAGTTTTTCCCATTATTTGCATTTTATTACATTCTAATATCTGTGATATATATTCACTCAGTAAAGTTAGCTTTAATTGCTGGGTATGGGGTTGTCTGTGGATGAATGTGATTGACACTATTATCATTTGTTCAAAATCAGCAGTTATTGTTCTGACGAAGTGTGCATAATTTTTTCACATTCTATCACACTCAGACATCAGCATTGTACTCAGTAAATGGCAGTTTGTGGTGGTCTGGACAGGATGTGTATGTGATAGCAACGGACCATTGGCACAATGAAGCAGCAAGTAGTGTTGTCATCTAATACTGCTTGGTTCCCTTCTTGAATTTTTTTCTGTCATTTTTTCTGTGTGGAGTCTACATTTAACTCCTTGTCTCTGTAAGACTTTTGCCCATGTAATTTGGTTTCTTCTCCCAAAACTTCAGCTGTATAATATATGCCTCTGACCATTTGTTCTTTTAAATTTTATCCCGATCTAACACCAGAATGGTGGACAGAAGATAATATGTGTTTTTTAAAGGGTAGGAAGGCAAGCAATATTTCCAGATCATGTTTATGCATACTTGCATTTATCTTCTCAGTTTATTGAGTAACTATTGTTTTTTTAGCTTTGAGCATTAAAGTTTAGATACAACTCATTTTCCTGGTAAGAAAAAAAAATAAGACTGAATATATTTTCTTAATCATTATTTCTTTTGTTCAGGTTATCATCATTAAATCAAAAGTTTGTAAAAAAGCTCTAAGATGCACCCCAGAGCATCTAGAACTCTATGATTTCTGGTGGCATATCAGTCCTCAGACCTCCACCTTAATTTAGTTAATTTATCAAAATTCAAATTAGAGTGAAATCTTGGCCATTTGCAGAGCATCACAGGCATAGAGGAGCTACAAAAATAAGACAAAGTAAGAAAAAAGCAAGAAAGAAATAATTAGCGTGGCTAGAGTGGAGCCAGGATGAGGGGAAAACAAGGAAGGTTATTGGGGAAGTAACGATGGATACATGGACTCCTTTGACTAGAGCTCTATTTAACCTAAGGGTGACCTTACTGATTGCAGCTAGACATCTAACACACACACACACACACACACACACACACACACACACACACACACACACACACACACACACACACACACACACACACACTCATAGATGTTTGAAGTGAAGGAGGTAAGATAGAGACAGAGTCCTAGGGTAGAACCATACTTGTTGGGATGTGTGGTGCTGTTCTTGTTGGAGAATTGAGTATCCTCTCCAGTACCTGCAAAGCAAAATCTATCTTAGTATGATCTGAAGACCTTACCCTAGCTACTTGATCTGACCCTCCCTTTGGGGAATCAATCCCAAGTCAGGAGGGAGGCTCAAACATCAGGAGATTGGATGGCTCTGATGAAGAGATCGGAACTGAAGAGTTGAGGGATAAAGACCTCAACATGAACAATGGAACCAAAATTAATGGATCTGATGCAGATGTTGATGTGACCAGCCTCACCCCCTCAGTTGCAAGACTATCTCATCTACAATGCAGTCAAAGCCACAAGAGTCGGATCCACATACTCCAGTGCTGAAGCTATCAAAGCAGTCTAAATGAAGGGCAGAGGCTCTGGGTGAAGAGAAGGATACAAAGATGGTGGTGCTGAAGTATGAATGAGTGAAAGAAAAACAATCAGGGCAAAGTGGATGGATTCAATTACCTTTGGAACCAAAGAGGATGATATGACTGCTATCTTTTTATCTAGGCCTTAGAAACATTTGCATCAAGCTGTCCAATTCATTTTCAGAAGTACTATTGTAAGACTTAAGGACTTGTTTGAAAGAGATGAAGATGGTCTCAAAGAATGGTGCTGACCTATTTTGTCAATAGAAATGTTCCTTCCTGGTGAGTTGCTTCCAATGGAACTGGAGCTGGAGGAGGGCTGCAAGTGGGCATACAGCCTATCAAGACCTTGATCCTCAGTTGTTTCAGTGCTCAGAAGAAGGAAGCAGGATCTGGCTTTGAATGTATCTCTGAGGGCTTCTTTGACTTTTTAGCCTCCAGATCTGGGGTAAGCAACCCCTTCATAGGTTCATAGTTTCATAGGTAGATACTAGGCTATCTGCCCTAGGGCATTTATAAGCCTAGCCAGAGTGTATTTGGCTTCCGCCTCCCTATTAGATTAACCTACTGTGCCTCTGTAAAGTAGGTCACAGAAGGTACCCTTTTAAGATTAGTTTACTGTGCCTCTGTCTAGCAGGGACACAGGAGAGATCCCAGGGGTTAATTTGCGATTTCCCATCCACACGTCCAAATTTCGCTTGAAGAGGGTCAGCGAGGGGCTATGTCTAACATGAATTGGGATTCTATTCCAGAGTGAGGGGAGCCTCTGGGAAAGGAATCTGTCCCTCCAGCATGTCCTATTTATTTTTGTGCTGAGGTTTAGGTCCCTGGTCACTTTATTTCTTCTGACTCCTAAAGCCCAAAGGTGAAACCCCTTATAGATCTCTCAGTCCACTGAGAGATACAGGATGCTCAGGCAAACCATGCACAAGTCATGAATGCCCTGTGGTGGGATCCTTTGCCCACACATTATGTAGACCCACTGAAGAGGGCACTGCTCATTTGGACTTTCCTGGTAAATTAATGCTAATAAATAAACAATACATTCCTTGGATTTTGCTTGTTTATCCAGCCTGTTTAGCAGACATTATCACTGCTAAGAAACTCCAGAAAACACTGTAAAATTGAAAAACACTGAACTAATGCATATCCATCAATCCAGCCATCCACAGCCCCCCTCTTTTTCCATTTTTGAACATGGTGTAAGTGTGTGACATCAACAGTAACCATCATCTGGAGCCATTGTTATCATACACTATGAATGGCACAGCAGTGCTAATGCTATAATAACTATATACACTACAAGAAAGTTCAAAATACTCTCCAAATACTAACTTTCTTAAAATAGATAAGGAAAATGTACTGCAACTACTACTGCTTAACAACTAACACTAAATCCGACAGAAAAAGAATGACAGGAAAATTCTGTGAGGAAAAGAGCCTACAACCAGAGCCAGATCCAACACTAGATGACCTAGGCAGTTGTCTAGATCCTGCTGCCTTTGGGGAGGGGGGGCTCTCACAAAACTTACATTTCCTCTTTATGCCACAAAACTTACATTTCCTCTTTAAAGATGCATTTGGAATGTATTCTTAGTAGCATCTGTGTGTGCGTCGCATGCACATTTAAACACTAGAGCAAAGTATGGGATTTTGCCATAGCCATTCCATTTGAAAGAGTCGAGTGCCAGATTTTTATGGAGAATTACAAACAAACAGAGCAGGAATTACTAGTGTGTGTGTTAGGGATGGCCAGTTGGTTAACTTATTCAGGTTCAAACTCTATACCTTGGTTGCAGGAGACTAGAGCTTGAATCATCTACACCAACTATCAAACTGTCATCAGCAGGTGGATTTTCAAAGAATGTTGAGTTTCGGTGCAATTTCAAGGAATTTTGTGTTCCAGTGCATTTTCAAGGACTGGTTTCTGTGAATTTTCAAAGAATGCTAAGTTCCAGTGCATTTTCAAGGGCTTTTAAGTTTCTGTGCATTTTCAAGGAATATTGAGTTTCAAGGGAAGAGAAGCTTACAGTCTGTTTCCAATGTGTAAATGTTTTGTTTAGCCAATGGCCATCATCAGTGTTTGTGATATAAAATTTGAAAGCAGTGTTAATAGCATAACATACTTGTCCTTTGCGCAGAAGGCTGTGGGTTCTACTCCCACACCATGTAGATGGAGTGATGATATTGCAGTGCCCTTTAAGGGGGGATGGGGGGTCTATATTAGAACGTCGAACACTTAGGTTGTCAAACGCCTAAACATCGACACCTAAACATCAAATGCTCAAAACCGCGAAAGGCCAATTACTCACATTTTTTCCCAGTGAAAAAATTCACTTGGCCAACAAAAAAAAAAACATACTTTAAAACCCCCACACCCCACCTAACTAAATACACCAACACTGATATTACTCTAAAATGGGGAAAAGGGCAAATCCCTGATGACGGCCAAGTGCATTTTTTCCCCTGGGAAAAAATTCACGTAATTGACCGATCACAGTTTTGAGCATTCGACGTTTAGGTTTCGGGTTTATATTATATTAGCAAATGCACTAAATTGCGAATGCTATATAATCGACCCACAATACCAGAAAATACAAAATGTCGAACACACAGCTCAGTGATTTTTTTCCCAGGGAAAAAAATCACTGATCCATTAAAAGAAAAAAAAATCCAAACACAAAATAAAGTGGGGAGCTTCGTCTCCACACACCCCGATGTGGGGGGAAGGCTATGCCCCCCACCCCCCCACTTAAATATATCAACTCTGAGATCGCACCACAGTGGAGGAAATGGCAATGTCCCAAAAATGGCCTAGTGATTTTTTCCCCTAGGAAAAATATCGCTGTTCCATGCTTTCGGCATTTTGCCATTTCATGTAATCACACTCGACCAAACAGCGTTCACAAATTTAAGCATTTACTTAAATAATAGGAACTCTAGGTTTTGACATTTAGGCATTAGACAACCTAAACATTTGATGGCATAATAGGAACCTGGATGGGGGTGCTGTGCTCCTGAATGTGTCCTCCTTTGGATGAGATGCCTAGTAGTTATGAACATGTTGCTGGTTTGACAGATATTCTCTGTTGCAATATTACTACCTTACCAATTATGTTTTTAATGTAACATGAGCAATTTATTCTTCAAGGACAAAAAAATCCTGAATGTGTGCATGAAACACTGAAATATAAAGTTGTTTGCCAGCGGCAACTTCTTCATTAATTGCATATCTCTTTAATGTGGAATTATTCAGATGACTTTTACTTTTGCAGAGATTATGTATATTGACTGATATTGGTGGATTATAATGACAAATTGTTGAGTGGCCTTTTGCGGGTGAAATGTTCTGTAATTGGCAGTTTTGTCACTGTTGGTTCATATGTTTTGTATCATTGCTTATTAGAAAAATATTCAAACCTACAAATTTAAAACAAACTCAAGTGGTGCTGTATTATAACAGGAATGTGATTTAATACAGTAAAGATGATGCTTCAAAGAACACATGCATCCATGAATGGTCCTAAACATGTGTGAAAAGGGTCTATTGTTTGAAATCAGCCCAAAGGTAAACGTAATCTGCCACTGGGCAAATACATTTTCTTTGAATGTGGGGTTCAATGATGTTTCAGGGAATGTAAATTTCAAGGGCAAAGAAGCTTACTGTTCATGCTAAGTCTGTTTTCATTGTGAGACTGTATTGCTTTGTTTAGTAAATTGCTGTCAGTGTTTGTGCTATAAAATTTGAAATAAAGGTTTTAAATATCTCTAATCATTATAGAAGTAAAGAAGAAAATAGTATGTACACTGACAGATTTAAACAGTGTTTACAGTAACTGGGGAGAAACAGCCATAGAATAGGACACCAGAACTGCTGGGAGGCTTTTGTGGTGGTGGGGGGGCTGATCCATTACCCTGGCTAGGGCTGCATTTGATCATGATCTGGCTCTCCTTTTAAACCACTTTTTTCACAATGGAATCATAATACTAATAATGAAAACAGCCTTAAGGACAATAACTCTAACGTAAGAGCAATTAGCAGCAAATCTACGAATGATTAGATGAACTGAAGAACATGCCTGTTCTCAAAGGCAACAAATAAGATCTAAGTTAACTAGGACAGCTGCATTATGGGAGGGAAATTTCTTAAGGGGCTGAGCAAATCAGACAAGTGGCTGGAGGATACATATGTCAGATTGGACAGACTAAATAAATACAATCCTGCATTGTTGTGGCATGGTTTTATAATTGATAAGGCGTAGATCCTGGTTTTGAGACCAAAGTTAGACTTACAACTCATAGTAACCTACTAATGTTGCTTGATGGTTTCAGAAATGTCCGGACATGTGCTCAGTTTTGGCAAACAGGTAACTTCTATTTGTAAAAACATGGCAGCTCAGTGGATCCTCTTCAGATGATCGAAATTTCAAACTTAACTTAAAAAATCATATGGCTGAGGATCATATGACTGATGTTTTGAAACTTTGTACATAAAATAAAAGTAAAAACAAAAAAAATTCTTTCATGTTTTTGGAGAGGGGCAAGCCTCCCTGCATCCCACACACCCCTACTAATTAAATATTCCAACTCCGAGATCACACTACAGTAAGGAAAATGGTACATTTCCTGTTCTGTGCTGTACGGCAATCTCCATTCAGAACATTCTAAGTTTCAAAACTTTGACCATATGATCCTTGGCCATATGATTTTCTAAGTTTTGAAATTTCACTCATCTGAAGGGGACCGAGCTCAGTATACTATACTGAATCTAACTTAGACATGCAATGCATTATGTGATTTCTACAGTCTTAAAATGGCAACATCATATATTAGCTTTAAAATGATAATGGCTATGTAGCATAGCTATGACATATATAAACACTTTAGCAGTTTTATATATTTATATATATATATATATATATATATGTGTGTGTGTGTGTGTGTGTGTGTGCGTGTGTGTGTGTGTGTGTGTTTATGTGTGTGTGTACAAGATAATCAAAGCTGTGAAATACTGCACGACCAATTATCAATATATATATATATATATATATATATATATATATATGTATATATATATATATATATATATATATATATATATATATATATATATATATATATATATATATATACACTAAAAACAAAATGTTGACACTCAAACTTGCATTCCCAAAGATATAACCTAGGAGCATGCAAAACAAAAAATGTTTTTGCAGAGGGCAAGACGTCCTTGCATTCCCACCATGTGAAAGCTTACATACTCCTCACCTCCTGCTAATTACATATACCAACTTCAAGAGTACAGAATAATGGAGAAAGGACATATTCCCTTCCACACTATAGCAGCGATCTCATACCAGTACATCGATCAGTTGTTCTGTCAATGAACTTTGATCCACAGGACAGCTGTCCAGATGCAGAATTGATCTATATTGAGGGAACCATATATATTTTTATGGAATACATTAATTTGATCGAGCTAATATTGCTTGATCAGATATAACACAGAGTTTAATTGTCGAATTCCTCAGCGGCGAATGGTCGGAATGTCGTACAAAACACTGAATATGACATTTCTGACTGCTCTACCACCTAAACAAGTGCTACCATGGGTAAAAAATGGGGGTATTTTGCATTTTGCAACAATTGCATTCGCATTATTGAGCTTTTGCTGAACTGCTTTCAACCCTATTCCGGTCGACCTTCCATCGGCTGATCAAATGAATGTATACCCATTTTTATGTACATCTACACACACTTATATATATACATATATATATATATATATATATATATATATATATATATATATATATATATATATATATATTTATATATATATATAGATATATATAGATATATATGTATATATATAAAACTTTATCTTCTCAATACCAAATCATGTCCTTGCTTAGAACCTACCTAATTTTCTCCTTTATCCAATGGTGCTTCTTCTCTCTGAACTTCTGAAAGCATCTATGCCTTCTTAGGAAGACTAGGCAAGAAATCTGATCACTTGTATATAACTTGTTTGTACATAAAAAAAAATAGTTCATATACTTATTTCTTTGAGACTATTCTCTTAGGGTAATCTAAATATGTTTGAATACAATCAAATTTGTACTAATATGTTTTGGAGTGAAACTTGGTTATGCTACTTTCTATTTTTGTTACCTATGTAATTCTTAATTGTTTTGTAACTGGAGCTTTTCTCCTCGGGTCTCCACTGAAAATGGGCCCCTGGCCCAGCTGGACCAACCTGGTTAACAAATGTCAATATATATATATATATATATATATATATATATATATATATATATATATATATATATATATATATATATATATATATATACATATATATAGATAGATAGATAGATGCACACACACACATATAGCAAAGTATTTCCTTCTTGGCTTGATGCTACATGACTAATTACCTACAAGTTTAAACATTTTAGTGTAGGTTACTAGACTACTAGGCTGACTTAGGTAGATGGAAAGTATGCTTTCTGTAATTAAAATAGTTTTGGAGGTGATGATAGCCATGTAGGTTTCTTGATAAGATGTGATGTGAGATTCACAGACCTCTCAACTGTCTCTGTTTTGGAAGATAGTTCCTATTTTCAGTTCTGATTTAGCCATTCACAGTGTATCCCTATTTTCAGGCATGATTTATCCCTTCTCAGAATTTTCCGAATCCCCCTCATCATGTGATTTTTAAAGCTGTCTGGTAGACAAAAAAACACTACATGACCAACAATAATTTAAAGAAAGGACATACATCTGGCATCTCCCTTTTTCTTACAGGAAAATAAATGACCTTATGTGATAGAACTTTACAATAACGTTCATTAAAATGTAAAGATTTTACACTGTCTCTTTGGTAATGTGCTTATATGTTTCCATCATTGTTGTCATTCGCTGTTTTTAAATGTATTTCTCAGTAGTATCACACATTCCTGCCAGAAACAGGAAGAGGTATGTCCTATTTCACATTCAGATTTTGTGCTAATTAGATTCTAACATTTCAAGGGTCTTTGTTTCTATTTCCAATATCTGCAGGTTGAGAAGTAGGTTTTGAGTTTATTGACTGGTTAGTAAGTCTCCTTATAATGCACCTGACCTAAGCACTGAAGCTGTTGCAGCTTTTTCTTTTATACCTTTGTGTCCTTTGACCAGAGACATAAATGAAGCCTTTTTACAGTCATTCTTCCTGCTCTATGTCTGAAAATATGGTAAAAGCAGTGTACTGCATGCAGAAATGAAGTAAAACAGAAATTGTGGTTCAATAACAACCCTTTCATAACAGCCTATGTTTCTTCACCTGTTTCTATGCCCTTAGTGTCCATCATTCAGATATGCATAGGTGTGTGATAAAAGTCCTGATTTAAAGAAGAATTTTAGGTTGAAGGACACTTTTGACAACATATGCTAAACTCCATGCCTTGCTTATTTATATTACATCTAAGCATAAAACATAAATGATTTCTCTGTAGTACCTTGTAAAATAAGACTTCTTACGCAGTAGATTTTATTCTGTTACAAGGATAACATAAATAAGTCAATGCGTTTTTGTTTCATATAATCAGGAGATGCACTAAAAGGAAACAGCCCATGCTTCAGAACTAATGTCAGATGGCAGTGAGTTCAGTCTACAAAATATTTTTTCTGTTAACCTGCAGGTGATGTACATAAAACAGATAAAACTAGCTAATAAAATATCTCTTGTCCAAAGTCTGTTTATAATAACACAGGAACAACTCTGTATGATTAGTCATGCATCTGGAAGTATACCAAGGTCAGATGTTAAGAGAATAGATAACCTTAACTCATAAAACATCAGAGGATTTCACTCTAAGCTATGTGTAAGTGAGTCGGTTTGTATGTAGATGAAAAAAATAAACATGATTAGCTTGAAATTACATTTGAAAATTAACCTAAGAAAATCCAGAAACTACTCCTTGTTAAAGTGACTATTAGGATAGCACTGCATCATGAGGGTTAAAAGTCATCAGGGCATGAACTGCTAGAACTCACACATTATTTAAGAGCAAAAACTTATGGATCATAGCTAAAGAGCACTTTCGGGTGGAATCAGAATTGCCTGTGCAGGGTGGGTATGCAATGTGGATGAAGCTTCCTTGTAAAAGTGAATCTAAACAAAATGTATTTCATTATGAAGTGACATCAGTCATATTTGATGCAAGCATACCATATATTAAAAATATAGCAATGTATTATCATAAACATACACATCAGTCTATCATGCTGTTTGCATAGTGTTGATATAAATAGGATGTTTAAGCACCTTAGAAATTAAGACAATTTGTTATTTTTTGTTTATCTGAAAATCTGTTGACAGGGTAATTGGTAGGTCTGAAAAATATTTTTCAGTATTACCTAGACATCAGACAAGGGGCAACTGTATAGATTTTTTAACAAACAACACCATAGAAGATTACCAGATGTTCTGCTAGAGCCATGAGCAGTTGTGCTACTAAATGCTAATGAATGCTGTCTGCACTTTTTGCATCCATAATAGCTGGGAACCTGGTGCAACTTAACATCATCATATTAAATAAAAATATTTGAATAAGTAAGAAGTACAAAAGCTGTTTAAAAATTCCATATTATGATGTAAAGGAAAGAAATTCATAAAAAATAAAGCATACTAAGAGTGAAAGAGTAGAAATGTGACCAGTAGAAGAAGATTAGAATTTTATGTCATATAGGGGTGCAACCTGTCCCCTCTTTATGCAGGATAGTCCCTATTTAAGCAGTTGTGCCCTATGAAAAAAAAAAAAAAAAAACATGAAAAATGGCAAATGTATTGAGACTTTAGGACAACAAATATTTTCTAGCCTTTTTTTAATAGTTGCATACCACAATTTGTATCTGGAACATCTTAGCGTCACATGAAACATCAGAAACAAGTAAAGTTTTATAAAAATGATTTTTATATTAGCACCAAATTGAAATCCAGTCCTAAGCAATGGTTGCAATTATGGTTTTCCTTGCTAAATTACATCATTCTATAAAAAGTGTCCCGCAATGGGCATCTGAAAAGGTAGCAACCCTATAAGTCAACCTATTTCTGAAATATGTAAAATGTCACAGACATTTTGCTAGGGCATGTCTGAAAAGTGAATGATCACTAAGGTTTCTGATGTTGGAAGATATGAAGTGCTGTGTGTCTCTACTGGCACCTTTCATATTAGAGTATTATCTGTTGAGGTGAGATTGAATGAAAGATAAATGACTTTCCATAATTTGTATGTGCACACATTTCTGGCTTATAAAAGAGAAAAGATATTCTGTGTCATCTATGTACACATGTATATCTGGCTTTGATATTGAATACATGTTATTTATGCATATTAATTGAATACATACAGGAATAAGAGAAACATTCTACTTGAAATTTCCAAGTGCATACCTTTATCATTAGAGTTTGTATCCTCCTGAAACAGAGTTCTACCCTTAAGTAGTGGTATCAACATATAGAGATATACTGTATCCATCTATTCTATAAGCTAGCTATATAGCTTCTTATTATCTATGTGTATTTTAAAATACTTTAAAACTGTTCCCATGCTGTTTTCAGTTTTAAAGAAATAGAACCGTGAAGCAAACTAGAATTTATCATGAATCTGTTTTCTAAAATCATATTTATTAAAGTAATAATTCATTTATATACAGCACCCATTTTTCAAGTACATTCTTAAATACCAAATTGTGTAAAAAATAATGTGTTCAAGTTACAACTCAAAACAGCCTGCAGCTAGGATTATCTAAGGCAGTTAGTGAACCGTAAATAAGTGAGAGTTAAATTAGTTTGACTGAGTCCCTCAAGGTTGCTTTAAACTCTATGTATTTGCTTTGTCTTGGCAGTTGGCACAGATGCTTAAGGCAGTTCATTGTAGTCTTTATGGTGCATGGTTCAGTTCTCTGAGCCTTCATTTGCCTATTCAGTGATCTTAAGCTACTCAGTTAACTAGACATTGCTCCTTGGTCACCCCTAAAAAGGTATGTGTCCAAAGGATCTACCTGATTAACAAATGGGTATTATTATTATTATTATTATTATTATTAGTTACAGTTATAAATCTTAAAAATCAAAGTTGCAACTGCTGCACCACAGAGAAATTGTTAAAAAACAATGATTCTAGTAAGCAAGAAACAGACCAAGCCTTTGGTTACTTCAGATCTACTAAATATGTAGATTTTGGATCCCTTTTTGCTTCATGCATCTGAATTTAACTCTAGCACAAGCAAACTCCAAATACAGTTTAAGCTCATGCAGAAATAATCTGCTGTACTTTACAGAAAGTTTGAAGACTTGTAATTTAGCTGATGGCAGTTGCCATCTGTGCTGAACCCTGAGGGCAGTGAAGTCTACCATGGTGTTTTAAAACCATATTTTTTTAATTCTTTGCAAATTTGGTAAAGTTTGGATACTGGGAGAAATCTGGTGTTGACAGAATGAATTTTACTGGTCTCAAGTTATGAGAATAAAGAACATTACATTAGCAAGAGTTTGTATACAAGGAACGCTGGAAGAGGGACTCTTTTTTTTTAACCATCCCAAAGTTAAGCGGTTGACATGCATACTTCTAAAGGCACAGAATAGTGAAAGTATCTTAGGTACACTTACTGAAAGAGACTATTAAACTGTAAACACTTTTAAATTCTGAAATTACTAGACCGTGTTTAGCTCTCATCATAATACAAGTGTCCAGAGGTGGATGTGCATTTGATCATTACATCAGAGTCTTAATACCTTATTACATCCCACTGTGCCATCTCACACAATTTATCACAATTAGAATTTGAAACTACATCAAACTGTCTCAGCTAATTTGAGCAGTTAGGATTCCCTCCAAACATTAAAAACAATTGAATAAGAACTATGTCTAACTACTTTATTGCTTTCCTCACCTGAAGTCTGGATCACTCATATTCAATGTGTGAGGAATATAAGTGACAAATACATTTTTGTTGTCCTTAGCAGCTCCCATCATTGGGCCTCATGGTGTTTAGACAAAGAATATCACATGCCTTACCAAGACTTACTTTAATGTAAACTGCATGATCCAGATTGATTAATCTAGGAGTGAATGGATCCATTCACCCAGGAAGGATATTGGCTATGCTTTTCTAAATACTAGAATAAGGGATACAGGTCTACAGTTCTGGATTGCCTGTGAAGACATCATTGGTAATTTTTGCCACATTAGGTAAGCTAGATAAAGTTTTGTTTCATATGGCCTTATTGAAAATCATCATCAAAACTGTGGATGGATGTACATTAAACATTGAAAAAAACAGTAGTGAGGACACTTTAAAAGCATTCAGTGTCACTATTTATGGTACAAATAGATCTGTATACTTCTCTCTCAGTAATTCAGTCTATCAATTTGTCAAGCTATTAGGTAGTCAAATTTATTTGCACACCTCTTAGCCTAGGAATGTCGCATAAAAATGTAACTTCAGGGATCTTAAGTACTTTGTTAAAAAGAAGAATATTAGCTTTTAACAAACTGAGACTTATAGTAGTTAATCCCAAAACGATAAATATCTACACTTTGTAACTTATCAGTAGACTGTAGTTTTTGAGGTTGCCTATATAATTTAGAATTTATGATAACTTACCTTAAAATTTCTCTCTTGTATATAGTGTACATGACTTCTCCATAATGTATAAGCTCATTTCATCTTTGATTGGCTTTATAATGTAAAATGTTCTCATATTGGATTCTTAGCTATACTTTTCTTATTGTTGCATTACTTTAACCTTGGTGTACACATTGCTTTGCATTGACACTCTATCAGTAGTGTGTAAATTGATTTAATAGCTGTACTTTCACCTGAATGAGGCTGAAATTGATAATTTTCGATCAGTACTCTATTCTGGTTAACAAAATAAAATAAAATAACACATTCCAGTAATTTGATCATTTCAGAAAACAATGGTTGTCCACAGTATCCTGCAGTATTTGCATGTGACTCTCTATATTCTATTTCTTTATCCAAAATAGATAGGATACATACAGAAAAGTCTAAGCTTCATGTGCCTTAAGTTCCCTGGCAATAACTTATTACAGAAATACTATATCTAACTGTCATAAGTTAGATACATTTATAGCTAATACTCACAGATGGATCCACTACTCACAACAGAGAGTGAAACATCTTTATAGCATAGCATATTATAGCACACAGTTATATACAATATTTTCCCTCAGCTCCAGTGTTTATCTAATGACATCAGTCTTTTATTGCTGGCCTGGAGAAAATAAGAATTAGACCAGGTCTATTTGTCATTGTGAAGTTTCTAACGAAAGCTTAATCACATTAGTCTTGCAACAATAGAAATTGCCAACACATATCCATGTCTGCTTCCTTGCCTTGGTTCCACCCTTGAGTGGCTTAGTGATACGCACGTCATTAAATCCAGAATCATCTACATCTCAAAAAAATTCCTGGTTATTCACCATTTTTTGTTACATTCACAAGAGAAGTCAGCAAGTCTAGAGATCCAACACACTTCAGCAGACATTCCTTGCTCTTTTATATTAAAATAGACAAAAGTCACACATCCTTGAGACATGAGAACAAACACACTGAATGCAGATGAACAAGGGAGAAGAAAAAGGAAAAAAATAAATTGTAACTCAATTTCCTTTAGTCTGGCATTATCCCTGGCTTCACATGTACTTTTGTTCCCTGAAGTATGGCCTCTGAGTAAATAATGTCAAAAATAACTATTTGAAAGGAAAATGTTTTCTTTATAAAGAGTCCCAGTTTCTCCTGAACTGTTCCATTGTTGGAAACATCTGGACAATAACAGTGTGATTGAGGACTGAGAGGTATGTTATGGCAGACTGCTTCCAGAAACAGAGTTATTAATTTGTTTGTTTAGCTTATAGCATATCAGTGGTTCTCCCCCAGTATAATTTGGATCAGTAAAAATACTCCAAGCTTGATCAGTGTAAATGCTTCCACTTAAATTGGATTTGCAGATATGATTTTAATAAGGATTTCATGTCTTACAGGACAGTGACCCCGGTCTACCATGCACTATGTCTAGACAAACATAATTTTTTTATGAGTTTATTACAAACTTTTCAGTCCCTCTAGAAATTTTATGTGAATCTCAGAGGCAGGTGAGTCTTCCTCTATTTCCCTCATAATACAGTTATGTCCTACTTTAAGTTACACTATTGCCAGAAGCTGATAAGTTCACTATATGCTGTTAGCTGGTGATTTAGTAGAAGTTAAAGCAATACTTGCAGAATATTATGGGAAAAACACACCCAGCAATATATCTGATTTGTAGTAGATCTGATCTGCTTTGTTTCCCATGCTTCATTATAGGGCAATCTTTTTCATGATTTATTAGAATGATACAAGCAAATTACTAAGTACATACCTATAAATCAGCTTTATTTTGCTCTATTTATGTTACAGTGAAAGCAGCAAAAGGTTTTCTTGCATTAACATAAAACAGCTTTTGGCACTGCATCATTAAGGGAGTAATTAATTCTGAATCCCTTCCTGCATGCTATTCGGTCTGTGGTCATCTTGGGACTGAAATTCCTAGAGACAGCTAAGTCCTTGTACAAGAATTTAATCTACAGGGAAGCTGATGTTGTCCAAGTGGAGAACCTTAATGTAAGACTCGGTTGATATAGTCGATGGAACATGTAGACAGGTTATTCAGCTATAGTGGATGCTGAACTTTGTTTTTTACTATATAAACTATTTATTC
Organism: Protopterus annectens; assembly: GCF_019279795.1. Lineage (NCBI taxonomy): Eukaryota > Metazoa > Chordata > Ceratodontiformes > Protopteridae > Protopterus > Protopterus annectens. The sequence goes on along the minus strand of NC_056726.1, from coordinate 557,684,012 downwards.
CTTCGGATTTATGAAATGATTGTTTCCATGCAGGAGCAGTGTAGCCGCTCCTGCAAAGAATATGGCCGCAGAGCGATCCAGGAACATGCAGTTTTGATGTGCATGAGCGTCCCTACACTGTTCCGGGCAGGATGTTAATTACCTCATTTACTGGTGAAAACCATGCAAATGAGGTGAATTAGTGATCCAGGAAGCAGGCAGGTAACAATGCAGGAACAGTGTAAGGTGCAGAAATGTATTCAGCTACTAGCCAAACACATTTCTGCAAAAATGAAAACGGAGCCATGACAGCTCCAATAAAAGTATGTACCCTAATCTGTAGGCATGCCAATGGCCAAATATATGGCCATTGGCATGGAAAAGTGTTTAATTTTTATAAAAATAAAAGTTTTTTTGGTGATATCGGCCATTTAAGCATAGGGCAGCACCGCACAAATGGGATCATGGGGAAAATAAGAAAATTAATGTGCAAAGTCGATTTTAAGGGAAACCTGCATTTTGCCATTATACTCAATGGCAAGCAGAATGAAAACAATGGCAGAGAGCATTGGTTGCTAAGACGGAAGGCTCATGTGTAGTGCAGTAACTACAGATTAAGGTGGTGGGGTATGTTAATGAGGGGACTCATACTGAATCACAAAATTCTTCTAATTGTCACACTGCACCTAACCGTGTAGGTGCTGTAACACCATTGTGTAGGCAGGAGGAGCAACTAACATGAAAAGGGGGTGTGTAATGCTTGTTTTAAGCACACTGGAGCTCTTTTGCCTGGGTTTATGCTTAGCTAAGCACAGCTAAGTGTGGGGGTTTGTCTGAGGCTGTATAGTCTTATTCCATGAACTGAGGAGCATGTTCACATTTCTTGCTGTTTACACTAGCTACAGGATGTAAACAGGAAGGATATAGGAAAAAAAGGAAATAGCAGAATAAGGGAAATGCAGTACAAATCAGCAATATGGGATTCTGCAACCCACAATGGGCCATTGAAAAGCACTCAGTAATACAGCTGGCAGGTGGCTGCATAGCTGAAAATGGGAGGCGATATAAAAAAATAAAGGGCAACAGCACAATAAAGGAGAAATGAAGTAGAAATCGCTAATATTGGACTCTTCCACCTCACAATGGGCCATGCAAAGCACACAGTAATACAGCTGGCAGGTGGCTGCATAGCTTAAAATGGAAGAAGATGTACAAAAAAGAAATAAAGGGCAACAGCACAATAAAGGAGAAATGAAGTAGAAATCACTAATATGGGACTCTATGCAACTCACAATGGGCCATGCAAAGCACACAATAATAGAGCTGGCAAGTGGCTGCATAGTTGAAAATGGGACGAGATGTATAAAAAAAAGAAATAAAGGGCAAAAGCACAATAAAGGAGAAATGAAGTAGAAATCACTAATATGGGGCACTTGCTATTCACAATGGGTCATGCAAAGCACACAATAATACAGCTAGTATTGAGCTGTATAGCTGAAAATAGGAGGAGATGTAAGTAAAAAATAATTAAAAAAATGGCAACAGCAGAATAAAGGCAATCATACCACTAATGCCTCTAACACTCACAGTGGCCAAAGCAAAGCCATGAGTAATATAGGTGGGTCCATGAATGTATCATAGTCAGCCAATCATACAGGCAGCATCTGCAGCACAACAATATAATGTATGGAAACACATTACAGTCTGTTTTTCCTCACAAACTCTGCACCATTGGTGAATACTTGAGGGGAAATTTTAACTGGAAAAATGTTAGGGGCTGCCCTTGCTTTGATCCATCAGTATGTGCTAGAGGCTGATGGAGAGGAGGATAATGCTGACAACTGCCACAGAGCAAGGAGGGGGAGAAGAGTGTTCAGACCCAGGGTAACCTACCAGGGGCTACATGATCTGGAGATAGTAGAGAGCTACAGGGTGGACAGAGACATACTTCAGCAAATCACTGAGCTATGCTGGCCTCAACTCAAAGTTAGAACCAACAGAGGAGAACCCATCCCAGTGGATACCAAGGTATGTGTAGTCTTAACAATTCTACCTACACAGGTAGTTTCCAAAGACATACTGGGGATATCATGGGGGTCTCACAGGCATCTGAATCCAGTGTACTCCACCAGTTCCTGGATGCTATGCTACCACATGCCAGTGAATACAATTCTTAGCAATAAATGAACTGAATAGTATGTTCTGCTAGCATATCTATAGTAATGCTGCATGCATGCAAGGGAAAGGGGTGGCTTACTGGGATAGCAGCACACAACTGACAGCTATGTGGGACACCAGGAAATGTCTGGCCAAAACAGGCCTCTACACACTATGTAGTAGTACCCAAGGTGGCAAATCTCACTGAAGTAGATGTGTGGGGACAACTAAGTGGGGATCATAGGTCACAAGCATGGATGTCAGGGTGGGGTCCCATAACCACCCCTCACACCCACACAGCAAGTTAGCTGTAGAAAACCACAGAGAAATGTCTGCTAAAGGCACACAAATGGCGGCAATGTTGAATTAACCCCCTACAGACTCACACAATGATAGCACAGCAGGACCTGTAATTGCAGTAAGGCTATGAACGGTGAGAAGTCTGAAACTCAAATGTATGCCAGTACAATCTGACCTGGGCTCTTTACTGATATGCCTCCAGTCCCCAAGACAGGGCACAATAGTATGGTAAACAAAACCAAAATGTAAAGTGAATATCAGCACAGTCTGTGCAAATGTGTACAGTTGACAGATGTGACCCCCCCCCCATATACCCACACAAATGAAGTAACATATATGTTTGCATGGAAATAGCAACATAGCACACATTGGCAAAGCTGTACCAATACACATGAAAACATGTTGCCTGTCCACACTATGCAGGGGTCAATGAGCTATGTGTATGTGTGGTTAATGGTGTCTGGATCTGGTCAGCATGTTCTCCTGGCAGTCGCCTTGTACTGCCCTAGGTACAGTACTGCCTTTGACAGGGCCATGTGCAGATAACTGCAGTGCCAACTGTTATGCATGTCAGTGTCACCCACTGCTCTGCCACTGACATACCTGGAAGCTACAATGCTATGTGGAATATACTACACATATTAGTAACATCTTGAAGGATGTGTAGCAGAGGTGCCAAGGCATTTGTCAATATAAGTGCTTTGTGGTACTGTTGCCAGTGGTCATTCTCAATAATCCTTTTTCTTATGTTTGCTTTTACAAATAATGAACATGGTTGTACAGTTCAATGCACTCTGTACCCAAACCCATAACTCCCAACCTCTGATAGCAAGATGTCTGGACAAGGGCAGAAATAAAATTGGAACAAAGGCACAATGATAGGCATGTGTTGTAAATATCGCACTTACATATTGAGAAAGTTGGTGGGATGAGGGGTTTGCAGTAGTGGGAATTTTCTGAAGGTTATGTAGTCTGAAACAGTAATGTCTGTCATTATTTTGTAACATCACTCTTCAATTATATGTAACTAACTTGCCATAAAAACACAAGTTTATGTAGACAGGATGAAACCTCTAGCAAAACACCTGGACAACCTACCAAAAAATGTAGAGATGAGAAGTATGCCCACACATGGATATGACATCTCAGGTTAGAAAGATACCACACAAGCAGGAGATCCCCAGCCAGTATATCACCAGGTTGCTGGACTGTTTACTCAGCATGTCATTACTCAACTGGCTGTAGCCACACCTCACAAATGGCCTTGTTGGGCAAGAATGTACATAGCTGCCCTCATAATACTGGTCTATGTATCATACAACTAGTATTCCTCTGGTAAAGCACTGTGATGATCTGAGGATGTCTGGCACTAGGTAATGGCACAATAAATTGCAGTGCCAGACTACAAATATGTCAGAAAATGTCTACTAAACAAATCCAGTACCCTGAGGGAAGTCCTGTGTACTCCTGAGAGGTATGGCTGTAACATACAAAACCCTGGACTGGAGTACACCTATCTCTGGAATGGAGTCCTACTCTAACTATAGAAGGTCACACTGGGCATGCTGCTTCACTTAGAGAAGAATCGGAGGACATGTTGGAACCCACATCGGAATATATGACTGTATTGTGTATATATGCCTGTGCATACAGACAGCTACATACACCTCAACTGTCCCCACACGCACACATCAGACAGGATTACCCTTAACTAGCTGTAGGTGGCCCATGTTTGATATATCTGCATTTGTTGCATGAGATACACACACACACACACATACACATATATATATATATATATATATATATATATATATATATATATATATATATATATATATGTATATATATAGGCAACAGATAACAACATATGTCAAGCATGCGCACACATAGATGTGGGGAAGTGAGAGACAGACAGACAGTGTTAGAGAGAGACAGAGACAGGGAGGCACAGACACAATGAGTCACACACACACAGATACCCTGAATGGCATACAGTGATGTCCTGTGGACAGTGGCATACCAGTTGTAAACCATTGCACGTGCCAGTATAAAAGGTGAGCCCCATTGTGTAACAGTACTGAGGTTGGGTTTATAATATCATATCACCTGCCTGTGTGTGTGTGTGTGTGTGTGTGTGTGTGTGTGTGTGTGTGTGTATGTGTGTGTTTATGTTTCTGTCTCTGAGCATATGCATGCTTGCATGCATGAAAACGAGGTGTGTGTGTGTGTGTGTGTGTGTGTGTGTGTGTGTGTGTGTGTGTGTGTGTGTGTGTGTGTGTGTGTGTGTGTGTGTGTGTGTGTGTGTGTGTGTGTAGGTCTAAGTAATAGGAGATTGTTCCCACTCAGTGCACTTCACATAGCCCTACTTCACAAGATCTGCTGCTGTCATTCACCTTAGAAGCACCATTGGAGACCTATCACATCTATAAGCTCTGTAGCATGTGAGATAACTGCGTAACATTATAGTACAAATAACTAGATAAGTAGGGGTTCTGATCTCAATACTGGCAACCGTTTATGACAGTTGTGTGCGAGGAAGTGTGTGTTTGTTTGTAGGTGCCCCACTTCATCTGTTCTGCAGTTGTCATTCCCCTTATCAGCACATTTGGCCAGTTGTCAGTCCAGTAAACTCTGTAGTGCATGCAATAACTGTGTAACACTATAGTACAACTGTGTAACACTATAGTACAAATCACCAGATAGGCATAGGTTCTACTCTCATATCCGGCAAATGTGTGTGTGTGTGTGTGTGTGTGTGAATGTGTATGTTTGTCGGAAAAAGTATTTAAATAACTTTCCCACCCAGTGCCCTACTTTATTAGTCTTGCTGATGTCATTCCCCTTATCATCACCTTTGGCCAGTTGTCAACCCAGTAAGCTCTGTAGCACATGTGATAACTGTGTAACACTATAGTATCAATCACTAGATAGGCAGGGGTTCTACTCTCAAATCTGACGCGTGTGAGTGTGTGTGTGTGTGCGTGTGTGTGTGTGTGTGTGTGTGTGTGTGTGTGTGTGTGTGTCTATCATCAGTATCCTGTGTGGGGGTTCATGTGATTGTGTAGTAACAGGATCCATTGGAGGGTGGGTTTTGCTAAAATATTATGTTAAGGACCTAGTGTGTGTAAGTGTGTATGTTTGTACGAAGAAATACTTTGAAAAGTTTCCCACCCAGTACCCTACTTTATCAGTCCTGCTGATGTCATTCTCCTTATCAGCACCTTTGGCCAGTTGTCAGCCCAGTAAGCTCTCTTGCGCATACAATAACTGTGTAACATTATAGTACAAATCACTAGATAGGCAGAGGTACTAATCTCAATACTGGAAACTTTGTGTGCATGTGTTTGGGTTGAGAATCATATCCTGTGTGAGTTATACCATTTTGAGTTGTGTACCACCCTGTATACTTCCCATAACCCTGCTTTAAAAGCCTGCTGATGTCATTTACCTTAGAAGTGCCTTGGGACAAGATGAAATCATATAAGCTCTGTGGTGCATCTGATAACTGCATAACACTATAGTAGAAATAACTAGATAGGTAGGGAGTTTAATCTCAATACTGGCAACTGTGTGTTTGTGTGTGTGTGTGTGTGTGTGTGTGTGTGTGTGTGTGTGTGTGTGTGTGTGTGTGTGTGTGTGTGTGTGTGTGTGTGTGTGTGTGTGTGTGTGTGTGTGTGTGTGTGTGTGTGTGTGTGTGTGTGTGTGTGTGTGTGTATGTTTGGATTGAGAATCTTATTCTGTGTGGCTTATATAATTTTGAGTTGTGTACCATCCTGTACACTTCCCATCACTCTATTTACAAGGCCTGCTGATGTCACTCACCTTAGAAGTACCTTGGGACAAGGTGAAATCGTATAAGCTCTGTGGTGCATCTTATAACTGTGTAACACTATAGTAGAAATAACTAGATAGGTATGGGGTTTTAATCTCAATAGTGGCGACTGTGTGTGTGTGTGTGTGTGTGTGTGTGTGTGTGTGTGTGTGTGTGTGTGTGTGTGTGTTTGGGTTGAAAATCATATCCTGTGTGGGTTATACCATTTTGAGTTGTATACCTCCTATCACCCTACTTTACAAGGCCTGCTGATGTCAGTCACCTTAGAAGTACCTTGGGACAAGGTGAAATCATAAAAGCTCCATGGCACATCTGATAACTGCGTAACACTATAGTAGAAATAACTACATAAACAGGGGTGGTAATCTTAATACTGGCAATGTTGTGTTTGGGTTGAGAATCATATCCTGTGTGGGTTATACCATTTTGATGTGTGTACCATCCACGCCTGTTTACCACCTCCCACTGGAATTACTTTATATAGCATGTTAATGGCACCTGCCTCACATGCAGCATGTTAAACCATTGTACAGGCCATACCAGTCATTTGTACAGATGTCTACGTAATATCCAGATGTTTGCAACCTATATGTGGTCTGTTTCTCCTAACAATGTGATATTGTTGCCAAATAGGTCACAGTTACTGTAGTGACACACATACCAGCATCAGATATTATACCTGACTGAAACATCATGCTGATACAATGTCTGTTACCCTATCGCTTGTCCAGGCTTGTAGGAGCAGTAGATGACTCCAGTTGCTATTTCTGGTGGGTTATCTCACCATCCATGAAGGCATTCACAACATTACACGTTGTAAGAGGCAGTGGGTAATGTCCCACACATATATGGGGCTTGCCATGTGTATGCAGCACTATAGTACATTAAAGTGGATATGTAGGTTTACTAATCTGTCTATTGCTAACTGTGTTTGTGTAACTGTATTCACATCCTCTGTGTTAGTCTTTACTGTGTGTATGCAAAGGATATACCATTTTGTATCCCTGTTCCATCCTGTGAACTCAGGAATACATACCACAAACCTGTCATACACAGTACCATGCATGCCCCTTCATGAACTGCATCAGGGTTGAGTGTATGGGAAATAAATGGCAGGGGCAACAGGTGCTGACAGGTGAATCTGTTGTGGTTAATCTAATGGCTAATCTTGTGAGGGACCTACTGACAGTACTCCAGTAACCTGTTCTGTATGTATGAGCCTGTGGTATTACACAACACTGAGGTGACATGTCTGAAGGCTACTTGTGTGTGACAAGGGCTATGTATGCAAGGTCACATTGTCTGAAAACAGTGTACATCACACACTGTTGCATGCATACCCACCTGGTAAGTGTACATATAAAGCTGTACCTTGGCTATGAAATTGTCGGTGTATTTCCACTCTGCCATATTCCATGTTGGTAATGTCTGCAGGGCCACAGCCTGCAGTCACGCAAACACTTGGAACATAAACAGAATATAGCATGTCAGACTACATTCAGGCAGTGGTACTAACAACAATAATGCATCATGGGTAATAAGGTACATGCACCTTTATGTGTACCCATAACAAATGCAAGCACCTTACACAGTATTACATAGGTACACTGTACTATATTCATCCTGTGCATCAGACCCACATTAGCATGTCCCTGCATCACTGGTATGGATGACAGGGATGTGGCACATATATCATCATATGCACAGGGTGTGGTATGGGTTTGCCAGAGGCCTAGGCTGGGCCATATAGTTGACATCATGTGTGTGTGTTTGTAGGGGTATCCTATAGATGGACTGTGCAGAGGAGCTGTGTGTGTCTGGAGGTGACCTGCCTGAGATATAGATGTGTATGTGTATGTATGCACACAGTCATGCCATGTGGCTGCCCTACACAGGGGTATGTTGGACAACTGTGGACCGTACATGGCAGAGTGTCCAGTTCACCATCTCTGGCCACAGACACGGGAACTGGTCCTGCCAGGGGACTCACTGGCACCACCAGACCCAAGGCTAGATGCAGTACTGCTTCCTGATGGTGACTGCTGTCTGCTGGATCTGTATCTCTGATGGGACTGGCCAGGACCACGTCCCCATGGCCTGCTCTATTGTGATGTGGACAACAACCTCATTTTGGTAGTGCCAGTGTCACTGCGAATATGTGAGTGTGAATGTGCATGGCCCCGTAGACTCTCAGGTGATGTTGGTGCTGACCTACGTCCATGTGGTCAATGCTCATCTCCCATCACATGCTTTAGCACAGACATGCCACGGTCGAGGATTGCCAAGGTCTCACCTCACCGTCTAATCATGACCTCAGTATTTTGGCATGTTGCCTCAATAAGGTCATGTATGTTGCTCTGTAAATCATGAAGAGTTGCATCCAACATCCTGAGTATTTGCCTGGTGTCACATTCTCTACATGCCTGTCCATCCATGACAGCCCAACACATGTGTCTGGTGAAACCTGCTGTGGCACTTGTGACAGTGGCTTGATGAGCAGCAGTCCTCCTTTGAGCACCCCTGTCCATCTGCCTGTGTGGGACCTCGCCTGCACTCAGGCTATGGCCAGTGTTTACACTCACACCTGCCATAGTCACCACACTAGCCTGTTCCATACCACCACCTGACAACTGTCCATCATCTGTGGCTGCTGGGGACTGGGCATGTATGGGCATTGTGACTGTGTGTGGGGACATTGTGGATGATTGTGGGATGCCAACCGATGGCACAGATTCATGTCCTGACAAACCCACCTGTGCCTGACTATGACCATCATCATTGTCAGAGTCTGCAGAGACACTGACATCAGAGTCTGAGTGGGAGGGACCACGACCACCATGACCACCTGTGGGTGGAAGGCAACATGGCAACATATGTAAATTAATACCTGCACTATAATATTTGCTGCTACACACACACACACACACACACACACACACACACACACACACACACAAATACAGGTGAGGTGGCAGACATGCATTACACAGACCTCACAATAGCCAACTGGTGACATTCACAACACAGTCAGACCACTACATACACACCCTGGACAGGCCCTCAACATCATGCAATGCAGCCCTTTCCAGTTAATGTTATGACTTATATACACCTGTGTGATACATGAGTAGTGTTAGTAGGTGATGGGCCTTCAAGTAGCACACATGCTGCACCCATGTGCACATAATTGCTGTTCACCTGTATAGCACAGTGGCAACTCCTACAGAACATACTTCTCAACTGTGCAGAGTGTTGCTGAAAGTCTGCATGTGTGACTCGTATTTCTGGTCTGTTCATCATAAATCCTGTGTTTGTCTGACACATTACTGGGATGATATGAGGACTGGTGCCACTAATTAATAACATATTTTGAGTTTCACACTTCAAAACCTGCAGTACATGTGTGTTACAACAGAACCGGTTATACTAACAACCTTTTAAGCTTACAGTGGATATTATAATTGTAGACACCCCTGTTAACATGCCAGGTTTATCTGATATATAACATGAGACCACAGAAATCATGTGATAACATTTCCCACCTTTAATGTGACCTATAACCTGTGCAATCCAACTGAAGAACAAACACATCAGTTAGGGGTAACGTAGAAGTTGAAATACATACAATAGGCTGGTTGCATGATTGTGCACACTTATACTAATACCTTGTTAAAACACCTTTTGATTTCATAACAGCAGCCAGTCCTTTTGGGAAGGTATGTATCAGCATGGCACATCTCACCTTAGCAATATTTGTACACTCTCCGTTGCAGAAGCCTTCCAACTCTGTCAGATTGCGAGGGCATCTCTTCTGCACAGGCCTCTTCTGGGTACCTTACAGATTTTCTATTGGATGTAGGTGTGGACTGTGGCTGGGCTATTCCAAAATGTTGATTGTCTTCAGGTGAAGACATTTGTTTTTCAATTTTGATGTATGGTATGGGTCATTGTCATGTGAAATGTGTAATTCCTTTCCATCCACAGCTTTGTAGCACACACATGAAGATTTTGGGCCAAAAGGGACTGGTATTTTAAACTGTTCCTAATCCTCTCCACCTTGGCTAAAGGCCCACTTCCAGCTTATGAACAGCAACCCAAAGCAAGACACTGCCATCACCATGCTTCACCATGGAGGTGGTGTTCTTTTGGTGATGCACAGTGTTGTTACTGTGCCAATCAAACCTTTTGGTATTGTGGCCAAAACGTGCAACCTTCATCTCATTACACTATAACACATTTCCCCACATTTTTTTAGGAGACCTGATGTATTTTTCTTGGGAAATTCACCAGACCTGGATGTTGTTCTGTGTGAGAAAAGGCTTCCATCTTCCAACCCTACCCCATACACCAGGCATGTGGAGAACATGGAAGATTGTTGTCACATGGAGTACACAAATGGTACTTGCCAGAGATTCCTGCAACTCCTTTAGTGTTGGTGTAGGTCTCCTGATAGCATCCCTGACCAGTTTGGTTCTTGTCTTTTCCACACATTTGTAAATCAAAAAAAAACAGTTGAGTCCAAACAGGCTGTGCAAACTTTTATTCCGTAAAAACAGGTAAAATAGTGATAAAACTCTGAGCGCTTTTGGGATAACCCTTCATCAGACAATGTAACAGATTTCATGAAATCTATTTAAATACATTTAAAAACACAAAACCACCAGTCATCTCACTGCCCTCCTTTTCCTAAGGGCTGGCCTTAAATGTATACATGTATTCAACCCTGGAGGATGGTTTGCTGCTGGTTCTATAATCCAGTGTAGTTCATTGCATTCAGTGACATTCACTGTGTCCCCCCCCTTCTACTCACATGCGTAACCTGTATAACCATGAACTTAAAAGTATGTGTTGGAGTCTTAGAAGTATGCACATACAGGGCATTTAATTCATCTTTCTGTCTAATGCTGTACAAGTGATGTTGCATTCTAATTTTCAATTTAAAATTAGTTTTCTCTACATAGTAACTGGGGCACATTTTCTGCATGGCAGTCTGCATATAACTTAAATATATATTCCTTTTTGTTTATGGGGTGAACAAAGCTATTCTTATCACTAATCATGAAGCATTTCTTGCAATGCCTACAAGGAAAAGTACCTGTTCTATCTGATGTTTACATAGTTTTATTTTTATTTTCATTCCTGGTTCTTTACAAAACATATCTTTTACATTACTGTTGCATCTAAAACCAAAGCTTAGGTTGATAGGTTCATAGGTAGGTACTAGGCTATCTGCCCGAAGGCTTTTATAAGCCTAGCCAGAATGTGTTGGCTTTCACCGCTCCCTTAGATTAGTTCCCTGTGCCTCTGTCCAGCAGATCCACTGAAGTGATCCCTGGGGTAAACTTTCTGTTTCCCATTCACTCGTCAAGGTTTCTTATGAAGAGTGTTAGCGAGGAGCTCTGCCTAATGTAGATTGGAATCTTGTTCCAAAGCATGGGAAGTCTCTGGGACAGGAATCTATCCCTCCAGCATGTCCTATTTAATGTTGTGGTGAGGTTTAGATCCCTAGAGCATGTGGCTCGAGGGGATAAAGTTTTCTTTAGGTGGAGCATGTCCATCAATTCTGGGTTGGGCATGTCCTTGTATGTCAGGTAGAGATCACCTCTAAGTAGGCAGTATGCAACTGAGTACAGCTTGAGTTTCTTCAGTCGAGCTGCATAGGTCATCTGTTTGAGGCCAGTGATCCTCTTGGTGAGGTACTTTTGTGGTCTTTCCAGCTGTTGCAGGTGTTTTGTAAGGTACATCCCAAATGGGACGTTGTACTCTTTGATGGGTCTGATGAGTGATGAGCAGAGGGGCACAATGACCTCTTTTGATTTGGATGTGAACCCTTTTGTGATTAGGTGGGCCATGTAGAAGGATTTTCTAACCACTTTGGCAATGTGATTATCAAAGGTGAGATTACTATCTACTTGGGTCCCCAGATCCCTTATTACGTCTTCTGTATTTAGGGGACTACCACCTATGTGGTAGTTTGTGGGAACTTTGTTTTTTCCAAAGGGAATGACTATGCACTTTTTGGCATTTATCTTGAGACCATGGTTTTGACACCAGGTATCCGTCTCAGTGAGACCCTTTTGGAGGATGTCTGTGTCAGCCGGAGAGTCAGTTATAGCCCCTAGTTTGCAGTCGTCTGCGAACTTGGTCAGCCATAGTCCTCCTGTGCTTGCCTGTACCTCTGAGAAGTATATGCTGAACAGGATTGGTCCTAGGACTGAGCCCTGGGGAATGCCATTTGTAACCGGTTTAGAGTTGGACCTAACTCCCGCAACTCTCACCATGTGGGTTCTGTCCATAAGCCAGTTTGCAACCCATCTTGTGACGTAGGGGTTTATGTTCAGGCTGGTGAGCTTGTCTATAATACCAGAATGGGGAATGGTGTTGAAGGCCTTAGCAAGATCTAGTTATGCTGTGTGTACCACCTTTCCCTCATCTATAGCCTTGGTAACTGTCTCAAAGAAGTCCACTAGGTTTAGGAGGCATGATCTGCCATTAACAAAGCCGAACTGGGTAGGGTCCAGTGTTTGGAGGTTCCCAATGTCTCTGTTAATGAGTTCCATGATGATGCACACCATAGCTTTGCAGACCAAGCTAGTCAGGCTTATAGGGTGATAGTTCCCAAGGTCTGTCGTGTCTCCACCTTTGTGGAACGGAATAACCATTGCTATGCACCACTCTATAGGGTACATAGCCTGTGGAGTGGCTGAGTTTGAACAATGTGTTTAGGTGAGGGGTTAGTTCATCTTTGGGCTCATGTAGGACGCAGCCTGGGACATCATCTGGTCCCACTGATGCTGTGTTTTTGGCTTTGGAGAGGGCTGTTTTCTCCTGAGTGTCTGTGATTTCAGGGACTCTATATTCTTCTGGTATGGTTATGGGCCCTTTTGGGGGTGAGAGGGGGGTGAAGTTTGCGCTGAACCTGTCTGCCAGGATGTTGGCGATATCAGTTGGTTCAGTGTATTTTTTCCCATTCTGCACTAACTCAGAGCAGATCTCAGCATTGCCACTTAGATTCTTGACATAGCTAAAGAAAGCCTTGTGGTTATCTTTGGAGTCCTTGGCAAGTTTTCTTTCAACACTCGCCTTGGACGATTTTATGAGGGATCGTAGTTTCTTGCTGATACTGATCAGGGATGTCTTCCCTTCTTGGGATTTTACTATTTTCTGTACTAGTTTCTTCCTTCTATTGTATAGCTTGTTTATGGCAGGAGTCCCCCAGACTGGTTTCCTTTTCTTGGAGGAGTGAGTCTTGGTTTTGCTTGGGATGGCACAATCCATGCATTCTTGTAGGTGCCCGTAGAATGCATTAGTAAAGGATTTTGCAGCTTGGACAGCGTTATCCTTCAGTATGGGGGCTTTGAAACTTTTCACCTCAGTCTTAACTAATGTGAGGTTTGTTTTTGAAATGTTTTTCACTGTGGTTTCATTGTCCGGGGGTGGGGGCGGAATGTGGATATCCAAAGTGATTTGTTTATGGTCATATCTAAAAAGCGAGGGGTTGACCTCCAGTGTGGAACACCAGTTGCCCATGTTGGTGATGACCAGGTCCAATATGTTGTCTCTTCTGGTGGGAGTGTTGACCAGTTGAACCAGGGCATTTGAGTTTATAAATTCTAGGAAATGTTGGGCAAGGAAGTTAGTACTTGAGTAGTTCTCCCAGTTAATGTTTCGGCAATTGAAATCACCCAATATTAGGGCATTTGGTAGGACCTTTATGTTTCCCAGTGTTTCCAGAAATGTGGAATGGGGGTCCTGGGACATGGTGGGTGATCTGTAGCAAGCTACAATTTGAATTTCAGTTTTTCCCGTTGTTAGTTGAACGTGGATGATCTCTGAAGCATCGTGCTGTGCCACTAACCTGGAGGTGTGGGTGTCCTTGATGAATATGGATACACCCCCACCTTGTGTATTTTGGTTTGGGTTCTGTGGCCAAAATGTATGGTACGAGTTGTAGCCTGGTAGTGCTGGGGTGCTCTCTGGAGCCTTAAACCAGGTTACTATTACTGCACATACATCGATTTTCTCCATACTGCCTCGAGTGCATGCATTTTGAGGTTTAGACTTCTGGCATTGAGTAGCATTACCCTCAGTTTTTTGTTACTTTTGCTATTTATGGCAGTGGGTTTATCTTTTGAGCCTTGCCTAAAAAAGGCACTATGGGGGTGGCAAGAGCCTTGGCCAGTATTCGAAAGCCTAAGGGTGACAGGTGCAAGCCGCCTCTAGCGAAGCAGCATGGCTTGTAGAGCATGTCATCTCAGTCAGACAGACACTGGATCCCCTTTGAATGACACCAGAAACTTAGACAATTGTAGAAATCGAGAATTTTTTCTTTATACCGTGGTATCCTTCTTGGTGAGGGCAGGATGCTACTCAGGGTCAGGGTCATACCAGATTGGGCTACATGATCAGAGAGCTCTTCCATGTCTCTTTTCATGTAGTCCAGGGAGGTATGGCTCAGGTCATTCACACCAACATGGAGAATGACAGAGTCATATTTGTACTTGTTCTGGATTGTCCTGAGTGCTTGCGTTATGTGGTGGATCCTGGCACCCAACAGGCAGCTAACAGTAACCTTCTCCTTATTCAGCCTAGTGAGTGGGATATCAGTGTGCCTGACCATAGAGTCACCTATTACTAGTATGTTGAGTATGTTATTTTGCCTTAAGGGCTGTGATTGCAAGGCACACTGGTTTTGTGAAGTATGTGTTTCATGGTTTGTGTTGGGGGGGTGGAGGTTGCTTGGATGTTTGCTTTGTAGGTCTCTGCCGGTTTTGCAGATTTTTATTTAGAGCCTCCGAGTATGTTTTCATGTATTTATGTGTGTTTTTTGCCGGTGTTGGTTTAATGGGTCCATGTGAGACGGTGGTGTGATGCAAGTATTTCCCTTCTCCTCTTGACTGTCTGATCCAGTCTTACGTTGAGAGAGCTTAGCCTCCAGTTTGGCTGTATAATTGCATCTCTCGCATCTAATTAGTGTTTGGTGGTAGGAGGAGAGGGTTGTCTGTGTACATGAGGCAGCTGTAACACTGCCTCAAAATGCCCAGATTCACCAGCTGGACTGGAGAGTACACCTGAAACTGCCCTTTGGACATGCCTGGATTGGTACAGTGAACTCTTTTACTGGATGACTGGTAAGGTCGAATAGAGAGCCTTGTCCTTCTGTACAGTACAGGAGGGTCTAGTGCTAGGGTTTATAAGTGCTTGCTATAAGTTTTGAGCAAGTGCCAGGCTGAGAAATTAATGGCTTGAGTGCTTAAGTTGAAAGTTTGTCTAGTTCCAAGGGAAAAATTGAAGAGGAGACTTTGTGGAGCCGGGAATAGTTTTACCCTAGCTAACCGGCACTGCCTGACGTGCAAAACCAGGCAAATGCGGTATTTATAGCAGGGAAATGAAAGAGATAGAAATTAGCCCAAAATGGCCAATAAACTACTAATTTCTGGGCTGAAACCACTCCTCCAGGGACAGATAGGCTGCTCAAAGCTCCCCTCTCTCACAGGTTTCAGAGAAACTTCCTTCTATCCAAGTAAAGTATGGACAAACGCAGAGATTTGTAACACAGCCCTGAATTCAGCACTAACCTGAAAACTGGACTATACTAGCTTAGAAAGGTGGAAATTAAGTATATTTTTTTGTTTTTTTTGGGGTTTTTTTCAGAATATAAAGCTGATACAATAAAAAAAACACTTTAAATGTATAGAGAAGGATACTTATTGTTATATATCGCAGATCAGAGTTGTAGTCAATGCCCCTAGTAATAAAGTAGGAAGAAACACAAATACAGTAAAAGCAGATGAATAAAGTGCAATTTATATATATATATATATATATATATATATATATATATATATATATATATATATAAAACACAATAGAAAACAAACAAACTGATTTAAACCAGTTACCCGTTTAACCAGAAAAAAGCTCAAAACTGAGCCCTGTTGTAGCAGTCTTCAGTCAGACAAATTCTAACTGCACACTCCTGCTACTAGGGTGCAGGGGAACCTTCTCCAAAAAAAGATGGCCTGGATCAGTGCTCAAGTTATACAAACAAAGCTAGATTCAGCAGGCCTGAATCTGGTCTATGCTACAGCAACAAGGCACACCAATTTCAGAAAGAAACAGTTCAAAAAAGCCTGTGACCATAACTTCCCAGCTTAGAAGGGCAGAATCCAGCCTCTTTTTCCACAAGAGTGCAGACCACAACCCTCTTAATATAGAATAACTGGCCTGAAGCCCAAGTGCTTAAGCCAGAACTAATGCACTTTTAGAATAGCAGACACTGGGCCTTCAATCAGCAATTCCCAGCTTGGTCCTATGTCCCCTATATTTCTGAGTCTAGCCTCACTTAACAAGATTTTCCAGTTTTGTTTAATTATTTCACATACCCCATTAATATTGTTGCTATATTGTAACACAAGTCTATTTTTATTACTTCTTTCTATGTTACTATTTTATATCATTGTGTTATTCTCATAGCTTTGTGTCTCATTAACTTTAAACCATGATCTAGCCTTTTCCTTTCTATCTCTCTTAACTATTTCTAGCCCCTCTTACATCAGATTATTTGTGTAGCTCCTTTGTACCATATGGTTCTGTAAACTCTCCAGCTCTTTTTCAAAGCTGGCTTCTTCTGTGCATAGTCTCGATGTACGTAAACCCTGTCCCACTACTGTTTTTAAAAGTACGTCTAGGGTGCATACTTGAAAATTTTAGATAGTGATTGCTCAAAAAGAAAAATCTAGCAAAGCTAGACTTCTAACTGTGTGATACCTTAAACCTCTTGCATCAGAGGCCTCATGGGATATATGCAAATCACCCTTTAAGGATATCAGGTGTTTCAGCTAAATGGCAATTCTGAATGTCCATGACTTTTTTTTTACTTTTATTTTTGTCTATTTATGGACAATTTCAGGCCATTAAAGCCAAACCCCTTTAGCTGTGCACATGCATGTTTATGACTTCTTATGACATCATCATCACAGCATAAGAGGAATGTCTGGCCTTTGGAAACACAGGGTTGTCATACCAAGCTGATATCCATAAACATTAGGGTGACTACAAAATATCCCAAGTAACAAACTAAAACAAAGAGTAAAAAAGTCACACAGATAACCAACTGGTTAAAAACACAAAAATAAAAAACTAGCAAAGCTAGATTTCTATATGTGTGATGCCTTAAACATCTTGTATCTCATGGGATATTTATAAACCACGCTTTAAGAATACCAGATGTTTCAAGTAAATAACAATACTGAGTATCCATGACATTTTATTTTCACTTTTAAATCTCTCAGCAACCCAGCTTAAAAGAATTGTTTGACATTTAGAAACACAGGGTTGTCATACCCAGCTGATATCCATAAACATTAGGGTGTCTACAAAATATCCCACCTAGCAAACCAAAAGAGTAAAAAGGTCACAGAGATAACCAACTGGTTAAAAAATACAAAAAGAAAAATCTAGCAAAGCTAGACATTTGTGTGATACATTAAACCTCTTGCATCAGAGGCCTCATGGGATATATGCAAATCACCCTTTAAGGATATCAGGTGTTTCAGCTAAATGGCAATTCTGAATGTCCATGAAATTTAAGGTACCAAAAAGTTAGTAGTCTAGCTTTGCTAGATTTTTCTTTTTGTGTTTTTTAACCAGTTGGTTATCTGTCTGACTTTTTAGTTTGTTAGTTGGGATAGTTTGTAGACACCCTAATATTTATGGATATCAGCTGGGTATGACAACCCTGTGTTTTCAAAGGTGAAACAATTCTCTTATGTTGTGCTGATGATGTTATAAGAAGACAGAGGCATGCATGTCTACAGCTAGAGAGGTGAAAGTAAAAGAAAAAGTCATGGACATTCCAGTTTAGTTGAAACACTTAATATCCTTAAATGGTGATTTCTATATAGCCCATGAAGCCTCTGATGCAAGAGGTTTAAGGTATTGCACAGTTTGAAGTCTAGCTTTGCTAGATTTGTGTTTTTTAACCAGTTGGTTATGTGTGTGACCTTTTTACTCTTTGTTTAGATAGTGATTGCTCCAACAATTGTTCTTCTATAGAGAGGTTGATATACCAGTCCCTACATAGTACAGTTGTGTACTCTTACCATAAATGTAGATGTTCGAGTGTGTTCACTGTTGCAGTCATGACTGTAGGGTTCTTCCTGCCAGCAGCAGCCCTCAATCGGCCAGAATCCCAAAGTCTGGATTGGGCGTCAGCTGAGGTCGCTTTTTTTCCTGACGTCAATGCACCAGGAAGTATAAAGACCTCAGCCGACACCATTACCCCAGTTTTTCTTGCCCCAGACGTCAGGTGCCAAACCCTCAGCAGCCAAAATACCTCATAACAGACAATACTCAAAGAAAAAAACAAAAGAGGGGGTAGGGGTAGGAGGGAGGGTAACTCAGACTGCAACAGTGAACACACTCGAACATCTACATTTATGGTAAGAGTACACAACTGTACTATGTCCTTCGTGGTTCACTGTTGCAGTCATGACTGTAGGGTTGATTCCCAAAGCTAAGAAAGGGTGGCTGGAGGAGAAACAGAAGGAGCGGCCACAAAACTTTGCAAAACCGCAGAAGCAAAACCGGCCCTAAATTTAGAATAGAGAGGGAGGTTGTAATGCTTAGAAAAAGTGCGCACAGAACTCCAAGTAGCAGCTTCTAAAATATCCTTGGTAGGAACCCCACAAAGAAAGGCTGCTGAAGTAGCAGTAGCCAGGGTAGAATGAGTCCAAATATTAACAGGAACTGGATTGCCATGAAAAGAGTAACAAAACTTGATGCAGTGGGCAGTCCACTTAGAAATAGTTTGCTTAGTGATTGCTTTCCGTAGAACAGAAGGAGCAAAAGCGACAAACAATTGGTCAGATTTCCTGAATATCTTGGTCCTGTCCAGGTAAAAATGAAGCTGTCTGTGCATGTCCAAAGAGTGCAAAAGTCTTTCTTCCTCACTTTGAGGATTAGGATGAAAAGTAGGCAAATGAATAGTCTGATTCAAGGCCACTGCCGAAACCACCTTAGGCATAAAGTTGGGATTAGTCCTTAGGGAAACCCTGTCCTGATGAAAAATAATGAAGGGTTCCACAGCCATGAGTGCTTGCAATTCCAAAATTCTTCTAGCAGAGGTTATAGCTAAAAGAAAAGCAGTTTTCCAAGACAAAAATTTTAAATCTGTGGAAGCTGCAGGTTCAAAAAGAGACAAGGTTAATTTTTCCAAAACATAGTTAAGATCCCAAGTGGGAACAGGTGCTCTTATAGGGGGCCGAACATTCTTAGCCCCTCTAAGAAATTGTTTAAGTAATGGATGAGAAAAAATCAGAGGATCCGTATTGTAATATGCAGAAATAGCAGAAGCATGAAGCTTAATAGATGAAAAAAGATAGGCCCGTATGTAACAACTCTGCCAGATACTTTAAAATCAGAGGAATGTTCAGAACAGTAGAATCACCACCTTGGACCTGATTCCAGGAGCAAAATCTTTTCCATTTACCTGCATAAGATTTCCTAGTGCTGGGCCGTGTAGCTTCAAGGATTACATCCATTACCTGTTTGGAAAGAGTAGAGGTGTTTACAGACCCAGAATCCACCAGGCAGCTAGATTCAGAGTTTTGACATGACTGTGCAGGATCCGGCCATCCTGTTGAGACAGTAGATGAGGGATTTGAGGCAGAATCCAGGGAGGCTCCTGAACTAGGTTGATCAGAGTGGAATACCAGAATTGTTGAGGCCAATTGGGAGCCAGTAAAATCATTTGCGGTCTGTCCTGTTTTATCTTCAGAAGTACCTGAGGTAGAAGAGGAAAAGGAGGAAAAGCATATACTGAGAGATGTTTCCAACTGAATCAGAGGGCATCCACTTGCCGTGCTAGTTTGTGGTAGGTCCTGGTGCAGAATGTTGGAAGTTGATGATTCTGAGGGGATGCTAAAAGATCTATGCCCGGACATCCCCATGCCTGTACTATCATCCTGAATATCTGAACATCCAACATCCATTCGTGTTGGATCCAAAAGTGTCCTGCTCAATGTGTCTGCCAGAGTGTTGTCTTTTCCTGGCAGGAATTCTGCCTGTAAGTGGACTCTGCAGGTCAGTGCAGTGTACCACAGAGCCATGGCTAACCTGCACAGGGGGTAAGAGTGAGAGCCTCCCTTCTTATTTATGTACCACATCACTGTAGTGTTGTCTGTCTTTATCAACAATTGCCCTGGTAGAAGAAAGTCCCTGAAGGCTATCAGAGCATTCTGTACAGCAAGCAACTCCTTCAAATTTATGTGCAGGTGAATTTGCTTCTTTGTCCAAACATCCTGAAGACATCTCCCGTGCATGTGGGCTCCCCAGGCATAATCTGAAGCATCCGTTGTCAGAACCTGGTTGGTTGGTGGAGGACAAAAAGGCCTCCCCTTGTTCTGGAGACAGGCTTCAGCCCACCAAAGAAACTCTTGCTGTAGACAAGGCAAAATCGTGATCACTGTTTCCAAACTGTGGTAATGCTGAGACCACACACTCTTGAGGTACCACTGTAGTTTCCTCATATGCAGTCTTGCATATGGTATTAGGAGAATGCAGGAAGCCATGTAACCTAAAGCCTGCAGAACCTTTCTTGCAGTCAGCTGTTTCATTGAAGCCAGGTGTTGGAAAGAAGAAGCCAGTTGCGCTTTTTTGTCTGGTGTCAAGGAAGCCATCTGGATTGTAGTACTCAGAAGAGCACCCGGGAAAGTAATCTGTTGTGTGGGCACCAGATTTGACTTCTTTAGATTCACTGTGAATCCGAGGTACTGTAGAAGATGCTGCACAAAAGCTAGATGCTGAAGTAGAGTGTCTTTGTTGTCCGCTTGAATAAGACAGTCATCCAGATAAGGGTATATTTGAATCCCCTTCCATTGGCAAAACTCCATTACTGGTGCCAGGCACTTTGTAAAGACCCTGGGAGTAGTAGATAAGCCAAAGGGAAGCACAGAGAACTGGTAATGCTTCGAGCCCGCTTTGAATCTCAGATACCTTCTGCACTCTCGCCTTATAGGAATATGCAGGTAAGCTTCCTTTAAGTCCAGAGTCACCATTCAAGCGTTCTTGCCCAACATAGGCAGCAGCTGCTACAGAGTGAGCATCTTGAATTTTGGTACATCTAGGAAGGTGTTTAGTATGGAAAGGTCCAGGATTGGTCTCCACGAATTTTCCTTCCTGGGAACCAGGAAAAGTCTTGAATAAAAACCTTGCCCTATTTCTAAATTTGGTACCAGTTCTATGGCCCGCATAGCTAAGAGGGACTGAAACTGCAGTTGTGCTTCTGCCTATTGATGATTCGGCAGATCTGACCAACTGTTTGGTCTTGGCAAGGTGTGGAAATGAAATCTGTAACCTCTTGAAACTATGTCCAGAACCCATTTGTCCCGGGTTATGCAGCCCCAATTTTGATAAAAAAGAGAAATCTTTCCTCCAAAAGGTGCTTCCAGGAGATGAGCCCATGGAACCAGAAGGGGAGAGTCATAAAGACTGTTTCTGGTAGGGTTGAGACTTATCTTCACCACCTTTGGGAGAGGGGGCAGGCCACTGCCTATTCCTAAAAAGGGTTTGTGCCTGTCCCCTACCACTGGAACACCTGAATCTGCTTCTCTGAGGCCTGTCCAAGCTCGGAAAGGACCAAGGTTTAGCTGGCCAGTGCCTGCTAAATCTAGGAGGTTGCACCTGTAGAAAATCCTTAACCGTCTGCATAGATTTGGCTTTGTCCTCCATTTTCTTTAATGCTTCTTCAGCTTTGGCCCCAAACAAAACACCGTGCTGCAAAGGGACATCCAAAAGTTTGGCTTTAACCTGATCCAGTAAGCTTTGTTCCTTTAACCAAGCATGTCTTCTAATAACTGTGCCAGTTGTCGCAGCCCTACAAGAAGCTTCCAAAGAATCAAAACCACAATGCAGGGTATGTTTACCCACTTGTTCAATAGCATGCAATAAATCCTGTAACTCCTTGTCATCCACACCAATAGAAACAGCTGACATCTTTTATTTAAATGCAGACAAAAGGTATTGCTGATACGTTAGCATATCAAATTGACAGTTCAAAGCTCTAATAGACAATGTAGCAGAAATATAAACTCTTTTACCCCATCTTTCCAAAGCTCTGGACTCTCGGTCAGAGGGAATAGGATGTTTAGCAGAGGCCGCCTTAACACCCTTAGTGCCCTGAGAAATTGTTTCTGGATCAGGTGAAAGATTCTTAAAAAGAAACTTGTGAGAATCTGGAACCCTATAATACCTATCTGGCTTGACTGGAGTAGGGGGAAAAGAATCAGGAGAGAGGGAAGCTTCTGAAAAAACATCATCTACAATGTCCAATACAGGAGGAATAGCAAGAGGCTTATGCTGAGGGAGAAGAAGAAAATCCCTAAGCCTTTTCTTGGTTTCAGAGAATTCCTGCCCTTCCCAGTGAAAATGCTCCCTCATATCATGCAAAGTTTCACCAAAAGAATAATCCTCAGGAGGCGAGGCTGAAGGAAAGGAATCTTCAGCATCAGAATCCTCATAAGGAGGAAAGGAACAATCGTGCTCAAGGGAAGAAGCAGAAGAAACAGAAATTTGGTTTGAAGAATCATAATCGGACTGTAATCTAGGTTTTTTGTCAGGAGGGAGATGAGAACCCCTGATCATAGATAACAAATCTTCAGCCATCCTAAGCATCTGCCTTTGAGGCCTAGGACCCTGATCAAAAGGCGTCTGTGCTTGCCATTTCTTTTTAGCTGAAGCCGTAGTTATTGTCTTAGAATGCAAAACTGAATCCATATTTACACGAAGCTGTGAAGGCCTGAAAACTCCCTCAGAAGCTGGTACCTGCCTACCGGCTCCAGACCCAACTGAGGGAGTAGTATCCGAAGGTCCATTCCCTGGCAATTCTGAAGGCCCCATCAGCTCCACACCGGAGTTGGTAAAGGCAGTTGGTTCAAAAGAGGCGGATGACAGGGGCTGCAAAGGCGCCTCACTGACGACCGATGAACCAGCAACTGGCAATAACTGAGTAATATCCTCTGCTTTGGACCTCAGAGGCCTGTCTTTATCTTTGAGCCTCTTACACACACCAGAAGCCGGAAAAGAATCTGAAGACATATTATAATTAAACCTTTTACCAAAATAGTAGAAGGCAAAGTTGTACCTACGCCTAATAGTACGCTGATTAAATCTAGCACAAAACCCACAATTAGCAACATCGTGGTCAGGCCCCAGGCAGGGAATACAATAAGAGTGAAAATCCCTATGAGGTATTTGTTTCCCACAAGAAATACAATTATTAACTTTTTCTGACATCTGACTGGAGCAAGAAAAAGACCTCCCCAATGGGGTACTTATCTTAAAAAATGAAAAATCCTGGAAGTAAATCCAAAAACAGACAGGAGTAGGCTGACCGGTATCAGCGAACTGCTCAGGGCACTGCTCGGCAAGAAAGACTGGGGTAATGGCGTCGGCTGAGGTCTTTATACTTCCTGGCGCATTGACGTCAGGATAAAAGCAACCTCAGCTGACGCCCAATCCAGACTTTGGGATTCTGGCCGATCGAGGACTGCTGCTGGCAGGAAGAACCCTGCAGTCATGACTGCAACAGTGAACCACGAAGGACATCATTGGTTATTCTTACATCCAAAAGTATATAGATTTAAAATCACTTTTTACTGTAAAGCTTAGAAAATCAGTGATTGTCTCTAGATGCTTAACAAACCTTGTCAGTTCATTCTCACTAGGAAGTTGTAGAAAACAAAACAATGGCCAATGTATTAATGGTCACTCTTGATGTCAGTAACCTTTTTACTGTTATTAGTAATGACTATGGCTTAAATGCTATCAGGGAAGTACTAAAAGTAAAGAAAGTGTTTGATGGGAGAACAAACCAGTTAATTCTGGAAGTTCTACAGCTCATACTTGAAAGTAATGTATTTATGTGTAATGGTACATACTATAGGCAAAAACAGAGTGTGGCTATGGGCACACCCTGTGCAAACTCATACGCCAACCTAGTGTTGGTGTACTGGGAAGAAATGAATGCCTTTATTAATGACCAATGGTGGAGTGACTATTTACTGCGTTATGTTTGATTTGTGGATGATGTTTATATTTTATGGCAACGTAGTGCGAATGAACTGACAAGGTTTGTTAAGCATCTAGAGACAACCACTGATTTTCTAAGGTTTACAGTAGCTGCATATGAACTATGGCTGTTGCTGTAGCAGGCAACTGAGTGAATTTTAAGTCCTGGTAGGACAGATGACCATTATTTGATGTTAATCAAAGAGTCTCTGTAGTAGATGGCAGGTGTGTACCCAAGGGGACATAATGCTGTAATCATATCAAAAGTTGCTTCAACACAGTATTAGCTTCAGCCTGTGCACATCTATGCATTTAGCTTCTTGTATGTTTTTATGTGTCATAATTGTTCCCCTAACAGATTTGTTTATTTTACAATTGAATTGTACAGATTATAGGTCAAGGTTGGAAGGGTTTGGAAATGTTTTATTGTGCTCTCATTTTTGTATATCACAAATACCTGGCATTCTAACAGGTGTGTGTACACCATTTATATGCACTGTATAGCACTAATTTATAAAATATGTTCCTAGTTTTGGGCCTTTGTCCCCCCATTTTGTCAGTCTTTCTCCAGATTTATTGCAATGACAGGTTGTGAGGTATGCTACAGATATGTGACATCTCCTGCAAATAGGCTCCTGTGATGACCACTGTGATGCAATGCAGTTAACTCTACCACAAGTGAACATGCAAATACTGCAAAATGGCTGGGAGTAGCAGTTGTGTGCATGGTAACATGCATGACCTTAACATGCCTGGGGTACTGGTGAGCCACAACAGGTATATCCCATACTGACCGGCTTCAGGCTGCTGTCCCATATCCAGAACAGAGGTACCTATGTAGTTGTGGGGGAGAGGTATTGTCAGCAGACTCACATTTAGTATTGGTAAAAGATGAATGCTACTTTTCTGCATAGGTACAGTACAAGCTCTGATAGTACACAATTTGCTGTTCTTCACCATAGATGTGCACTTGTGTGCATTACTAAGCACCACCCACAAATCCAGTTTGAACTGACATATGCATCTAGATACGCTATAGAAGACAGTATGCTTAGATTGATGCAAACTGTGGCCTTCATGGATGCTCCTCGCCTGTTGCCTGGGTGTCATCCTCATCCACGACTTGTGTCTCTTGTGTTGTCTGTTGTGTGGGGGTTGCCCCAAGGTTGGCAAGGAGATCCTCTGTTGCCATAAGTAGGGCATATGTGGCTGGACCCCACCTGTAGCAGTATGGTTCCTGGCCATGGCAGCAGCACTTTGCCAGTCACAATGTATCAGGTTAGTTGCCCGATGCCTGACCTGATGGTATGTGTGGCCATGCTGGCCCAAGTTGTTAACTCTGTGGACAAGGTCATCCCACAGGGCAGTCTGCTCCCACAGATTTTGTCGGCTACAGTCGAACAGCACCACATGGCGCTGAATTATGGCATTGGTGATAGCTGTATTTTCATCTGCAGTATATGCTGGCTGATGCTGCATGTCACCTGGAAGACATAAACTGGGAAACACATCACAGGACCTCAGACATTTCCCAGAGTTATTTACAGAGCCAGAACATCAATGTTGCCTATCATTAGCCACTACTTACAACCACATCATACCCTTGTCATCTATCAGCACAGTATGAACCTGCATTGCACTCCTGGTCCTGATGTTTCATGTTTCCCCCATTGAGGGCCAGAACATTGCATAAACCACCATTCATCATTTACGTTTGTGTAGAGGGATGACAGTGGCAGTCTTCCTTGCAGATGGGATGTCAATGGTGCTCAGGTTTTGCTTGCATACAGTGTATAATGGAGCTGGAATCATATGCCTGAGTTCATGTAGGATGCAGACAGGAATGTTATCAGGTCCCATTGAGACTTGCTTTTATTGTCTTTGATTAGGCAGTATGCACCTACTCCCTGATGATGTGGGGAGGGGTGCGGGTGCTGTGCATATCAACCTATACTGATGGTGAGCCAAGGGGGTGATGTGTGCCCTAAACCTGTCTGCAGCAGGTTGGCTATAGCTATGGTGTGTGTGTATGTGGTGTGATTGACCACCATTACAGGGTGGGTTGGGTTGTTCCCTCTGAAATTGCAGACATATGTGAAGACAGCCTTGTGATCTCCCTTGGTGGATGTGTCCAATTTGTACTCATAGTTAGCCTTACAGTAATCCACCTGTGACCTTATATGCTCGTTCAGACAAAGGTTGACTTTCTGCCAAGTTGGAGCCTGCTCCTACTTTGTCCTGTACAGCCAATATAGCGACCAATTATGTGGTTTGTATATTGCTGCTGTCCAGCAAAGGGAATTACTCTACCTTGGTCTTGACGGGTTTTACAAGTAAGGTATAGCTGAGTCCATACAGCTATGTAGGTGGTCATATAGCTGTTTGTAGTAGACATGGACACAAGGTCAGAACACAGTTGGACACACCTCCAGTTTCAACCTGATAATCATGCTTATTCTAGTACCCATGTCTGTGTCAGGACAATGCAACAACCAGTAGCTGTAGAAATGTCACTCTGTTGGATGCACAGAAACTAAGATTACACACGTGTACAACATGTACAGCTTATTTACCTGATGTCTTGCATCCCATGTCTGTTGTTATGAGGTAGCTAGGTACACCTACTCACACATACCTGACATACATTTCTGTTATATTTCAGTATTGCACACTGTATTTACACTCTTGCTGTTCAGTCATTCCTGTCCACCAGTTAGAGCAGGACATCTGGAGGACACCATACATACATGGGGGGGGGGGGGTGATGGGCCAAAATTAGTGACACTTTTTTTAATATTGCTGTAACACACACAAATTATTTGATAGCAGGCTAGCCTTTGCATTCACAGACATACCCTGGAGGATGTCCAACCCTCATATGGCAGGAAGAGAGGAGAAAGGCTAGGAGTGTGTTAGTGAGGGTAGGAACTTTTAATGTTGGCGGTATGACCGGTATGGGGACAGAGCTAGCTGATATGATGGACAGAAGGAAGGTTGCTATACTGTGTGTGCAAGAGACCAGATGGAAGGGGGGTAAGGCTAGGTGTATTGGAAGCAGGTCCAAATTGTTATATCATGGTGTGAATGGGAGAAGAAATGGTGTAAGGGTTATCCTGAAGTAACAGTATGTCTAGAGTGTTTTTGGAGGTGAAAAGAGTGTCAGACAGAGTGATGTTTATGAAGCTGGAAATTGATGGTGTAATGATGAATGTTGTTAGTGCATATCCTCTGCTAGTTGGGTGTACAATGGATGAAACAGAAAAATATTGGTTTGAGTTGGATGAAGTGGTGAATACTGTACCCAAGGGTGAGAGAGTGGTGATTGGAGCAGATGTCAATGGGCATTTTGGTGAAGGGAACAGAGGGGATGTGGAAGTGATGGGTAGGTATGATGTTAAGCAAAGGAATGCAGAAGGTGAGATGGTAGTGGATTTTGCAAAAAGGATGGACATGGCTGTGGTGAATACATATTTTAATAAGACGGAGAAGCATAGGGTGACATACAAGAGTTAAGGAAGATGCACACAGGTGGATTATATCCTATGCAGGAGGTTCAGTTTGAAGGAGATTGGAGACTGTAAACTGGTAACAGGGGAAAGTGTAGTTAGGCAGCATAGAATGTTTGTCTATGGGATGATGTTGATGATCAGTAAGAGGATGAGGAATGTGAGGGCAGCACCAAGGATCAAATGGTGGAAAATGAAAAAGGGTGATTGTGTGGTTGAGTTCAGGGAAGAGTTAAGACAGGCACTGGGTGGCAGTGAAGAGTTACCAAATATCTGGGTAACTACAGCAGACCTAGTAAGGGAGATGACTAGAAAGGTGCTTGGTGTGACATCTGGACAGAGGAAGGAGGACAAGGAGACCTGGTGGGGGAATGAGGAAGTACAGGAGGGTATACAGAGAAAGAGGATGGTGAAGAAGTGGGATTGTCAGAGAGATGAAGAAAGTAGACAGAAGCATGAGGAGATGAGGTGCATGACAAAGAGAGAGGTGGCAAAGGCTAAGGATGAGGAGTATGAAGAGTTGTATGAAAGGTTGGACACTAAGGATGGAGAAAATGACCTGTACCAATTGCCTAGACAGAGGGGCCAGGCTAGGAAGGATGTGCAGCAGATAAGGGTGATAAAGGATAATGAAGGAAACATACTCACAAGTGAGTGTGTTGAGCAGATGGAAAGAGTAATTTGAGAGGCTGATGAATGAAGAGAATGAGAGGGAGAGAAAGTTGGATGATGTGCAGATAGTGAATCATGAAGTGCAGTGGATTAGCAAGGAGGAAGTAAGGATAGCTATGAAGAGGATGAAGAATGGAAAGGCTGTTGGTCAAGATGACATACCTGTGGAAGCATGGAGGTGTTTAGGAGACATGGCAGTGGAGTTTTTAACTAGATTGTTTAATGAAATCTTGGAAAGTGAGAGGATGCATGAGGAGTGGAGAAAAAGTGTTTGGGTACCACTTATAAGAACAAAGGTGATGTGCAGAGCTGTAGTAACTATAGAGGGATAACATTGATCAGTCACAGCATGAAGTTATGAGAAAGGGAAGTGGAAGTTAAGTTAATAAGGGAGATAATGATTAATGAGCAGCAGTATGGGTTCATGCCAGGAAAGAACACTGCAGATGCGATGTTTGCTCTGAAACTGTTGATGGACAAGTACAGAGAAGGTTTGATGGAGTTGCATTGTGTCTTTGTGGACTTAGAGAAAGAATATGACAAGGGGCCTAGAGAGGATCTATATTAGATCACAGAATGCTTAAAAAAGTGAACGGTGATTAATTGACCATAAGTAAGCGAAAGCTTACAATTCCGAACTGTCAGAACAGCAATTTTTTTCCTTAGGAAAAAAATCACTGTTCCAACAAAAAATATATATATATATTGAACACTTTAAACATTATATTAAGTGGGGGGCTTTGCCCCCACACCCCCCTACTTAAATATACCAACTCAGAGGCCACACTACAGTGCCAAAAATGGCAAAGTAACGAAGCGGCCAAGCAAATTCTTTCCTAGGGAAAGAATTTGCTTAAAAGCCGCTTCAATATTTTGCCATTTCAAGCTTTTGAGTATGACCAAGATGATTTTGAAAGAATGCATCTTCAGTCTTCTGATAGGGAACCCCTAGAGAGGGGTTGTGATATTGTATGAGGAAGTCTGGAGTGGCAGAGAAATACGTAAGACTGCTACAGGATATGTACAAGGGTAGTGTGACAGTGGTGAGTTCTGCAGTGGGAGTGGCAGATGCATTTAAGGCAGAGGTGGAATTGCATCAGGGATCAGCTCTGGACCAGTTCTTATTTGCAGTGGTGATGGACAGGTTGACAGACAAGATCAGACAGGAGTCCCCATTGATTGTGATGTTTGCAGATGACATTGTGATCTGTAGTGAGAGTAGGGAACAGGTTGAGGAGACCCCAGTGAGGTGGAGATAAGCTCTAGAGAGGGGAGGAATGAAGGCCAGCAGGACTAAGACAGAATAAATGTGTGTGAATGGGAGGAAGGATAGAGGAATGGTGAGAATTCAGGGAGTAGAGTTTGCAAAGATGGATGAGTTTAAATACTTGGGATCAACAGTTCAAAGTAATGACAAGTGTGGGGGAAAGGTGAAGAAGAGAGTACAGGCAGGACAGGGAGGGTGGAGAAGAGTGTCAGGAGTGATTTGTGACAGACGAGTACCATTAAGAGTGAAAGTGAAGGTGTACAAGTGGGTAGTGAAACCAACTATGTTATATGGGTTGGAGACAGTGGCATTGACAAAAAGGCAGGGTCAGAGCTGGATGTGGCAGAGTTAAAGCTGTTAAGATCTGCACTGGGCATGACAAGGGTGGAAAGGATTAGGAATATGAATATTAAAGGGTCAGCTCAGGTTGGATGGTTTGGAGACAAAGCCAGAGAGGTGGGATTATTTTGGTTTGGACATGTGCAGAGGAGGGATGCTGAGTATATTGGGAAAAGGATGGTAAACATAAAGCTGCCAGGTAAGAGAAAAAGAGGAAGGCCTACGATAAGGTTTCTGGATGTGTTGAGAGAGGACATGCAGGTAGTTGGTGTGACAGAGCAAGATGCAGAGGACAGGAAGAAATTGAGCAGATGATCCACAGTGACGACCCCTAATGGGAACAGCCAAAAGAAAGAGAAAGAGATGCTGTAATGTCAGTCTTCACATGTTGCCAATGATTTGCCAGACATAACACAACTCTATGAGTAAATGACTACAAATATGAGGCACACATATGGTCAGTGTGCATAACAATGGACAGTTGAATGGCATGAGCTCAGTATATCGCATGCAGTTCAACACACACATCTGCAACAGTAGTTTACTATCCAAATACCCTGTATAGGCCTCTCACATTTCTGCGACAAACGTGTACATCATAGTTGCATTCACAAATAACATATGGATATCTACGACATCCCAGTAGCTGGCCTAGCAGTGTCACAGTTAGTACTGTTTTACACCCACGCCAGTAGTAGTCATATGTGAGCCATCCTTTCCTGGGGTGACTCAGGGGCCTAAGCTGTAATGTCACTGCAGACAGACCCAGATGCTATGACCATAAGTCCTGATCAGAAATATATCAGTAGAGCAAGTCATGTTGAGACATATTTGTTGAACTTGCTATTTCCCATTATTACATACCCCTACTGCATTCCATTACATGCTTACTTATTTGACATAAATTTTTTTATCTCCAAGTATAGTTGGTTTGATTCCGATTTGTGTTGGTTGGTTGCTTGTTTGTTTGTCTGTTTGTGTGTGTGTGTGTGTGTGTGTGTGTGTGTGTGTGTGTGTGTGTGTGTGTGTGTGTGTGTGTGTGTGTGTGTGTCTCTCTCTCTCTCTCTCTCTCCAAGATATATGGTATACATCTGTTTTGCATAGGCAGCAGCTTGCTTTTTGTAGGTAATGCTCATAAGCAGCTCATGGCCTGTTCACCAGTTGGTGTCTCCCACTTGTTAACTGAATACAGAACAGCTGTGTTGTTATTCCTATAGCCAATGGCATGGCAACACACCCTCTAAATCAGTACTTCATATGGGCATTGCCCCTTTTTCTTGCCTGTGTGGAGGGATTCATGGAGGTGTGTAAACAACAGCCTCACAGAGGGTAGTTGGAAATACCTCTTACAACAAAAAACTGTGGAGATAGCCCAACAAACTGGGGGAGAATGTTCCAGACATAGGGGCAGAATTTAAGTATTGTAGTTACACACTTGAATTAATGCTAGTTTCACAGGTGTGATTTTAAGTCTGACAGTGTTATGTGGTTGACATAACTCTTAGCTGTAGGGCTATCCACAGAATGGCCAGAGTTTGGACTCTTATGTTTGGTGTGTTCCCAGACATTTTTGTCTTTGGAAAATCAGTAGCATACTCTGGGGATTGCAGTCAGTGAATGGTATCATCCATTTGTGTTTGTGACTTCATATCCCTCGAATAGATATGTTACTACAAACCCTGTTACACCAGCAACTGTCTCAGTTTATAACAGCAATATTTCACATATGTTCCTGTTTTTGGGCCTCTGTCCCCTAAGTATGTCAGGCTTTGTCCAGATGGCATGCAGCAAGAGGTTGATAGGTATGGTATATCATTATTTAGTGCCTTCATTCCTGATAACATCCCAGTGATGTATCAGAATGCCAGACATGTTATGTGGAAGAGGCCTTATATATGAGAACAAAGCCTGGACATTCTGTGGGACTCTGTACAGCTGAGAGGTCTGTGTATTTCTGGCGATTGTTGACAGACTGTCAGGATTGTGTAGCAATGTACTGTGTAAATGTTATTTGGCCTGAGTAGGGAGGGGGTAGATGTAAGTGTTATGGCTCCTTTTCTATCTGACTGTGCATGCTGCTCCCATTTCTGGTAGTCTATCGGCTGTATATTTTTGTAGAGGCAGACTGAGATATGTCCCGTACCATGGTCAGGTGTCATACTACACTGTGAATTGGGCCACTATATGTAGGGGTAATGTGTGAGTGGTAAACATGATGATGTTTTTGTTCACACAGTCCTTATACTCTACTGTTCATTTGGCTTACTGGTATGTAACTGTGGTGAAATTGGTTGTGGGTATGCACTTTCACGCTAGTGTCTGTTTTTTCAGTGTTGTTACATCCCTGTAGTGCCTGCAAATACATGTGTAATTCCCCATAGTGGATTTGGGTTAGTGTTGTGTCAGTCCGACTGTAGTTTGGATGGTGCTTGGTGACATGCTTAGCAGCTGAGGGCAAGTTCCCTAATGTGATGTTATGTCCAGATATTTGTAGGATGTACTGTTGCCTGGCCCCCATAAGTGTTCTGTATTTCTGACACATCAGTGGGATGTTGTGAGGATTTAAGTCACTAACTAGTGAAAAGTAATTGAGTGTTGGACTTGTGCTATTTCAGTGAATGTATTTTAGGACAGACAGGAGCATGTTACTGCAGCAACTGTGTCAGCTTATTTACTACAGTATTTCAGATATGTCCATATTTTCATGGTCCCCCCCCACACTTTGTCAGGCTTGGTCCAGATTCCTTGCACTAAGGGGTTTTGAGCATACCTCTCAACTGGCCGGATTGTTTCAGAATGTCCAGGTTTATTGCTCATATTTCTGTTCCACAGATTCATTATTTTTATTTCTCTGGTAAATCACTGTGATGATCTGAGGATACCTGTCAGTAAATGATGACATGCATTTCAGTTTCAGAACTCACATCCTTCAGAACATGTATGTTGAAACAAACCCTGTTACTCTAGCAACATCCTACACTTATAAGAACAATATTTAAAATATGTCCCTACTTTTGGCCCATTGTCCCCCCATTTTGACAGCCTTTGGCCAGACTTCTTGCACTAAGAGGTTGAGAGGTATGGTTCTAAGCTGACTTACACCACCCAAGAAAGTTATTTTCCTGTGCCACTGTCGAGCAGAGACACAGAAGTGATCCCCGGGGTGTAATTCCTATTTCCCATCCACTCATCAAGATTTTTCTTGAAGAGTGCGAATGAAGAACTTTGCTTGACATAGATGGGTAGCCTGTTTCAGAGTATGGGAAGTCTCTGGGACAGGAATCTATCCCTCCAGCATGTCCTGTTTATTGTGGTGACAAGTTTTAGGTCCCTAGAGCATGTAGCTTGGTGGGAATGGGATTTCTTTAGGTGTAGCATGTCCAACAGCTCTGGGTTTGACATAGCTTTATATGTTAGGCAGAGATCACCTCGGAGTAGGTGATATGCTATGGAGTAAAGCTGGAGTTTTTTGACGTGGTCAGTGTAGGGCATTTGTTTGTGGCCAGTAATCCTCTTTGTGAGGTACTTCTGTGGCCTTTCCAGCTGCTGCAGATGTCTTGTGAGGTACATTCCAAAAGGGGCATTATACTCTATAATGGGTCTAATGAGTGTCGAGTAGAGGGGAACAATTACCTCTTTTTTCTTGGATAAGAACCCTTTTATGATGAGGTGTGCCACGTAGAAGGACTTCCTGACTACTGTGGTGATGAGACTATCAAAGGAGAGACTACTGTCCACCTGGGTCCCAAGGTCTCTTATCACGCATTTGGTGTTAAGTAGATTGCTGCCTATGTGGTACTTCATGGGTACAGATGTTTTACCAAAGAGGATGACACTGCACTTTTTGGCACTGAGCTTGAGGCCATGGCTCTGACACCAGGCATCTGTTTCAGTGAGGCCCTGCTGTAGGATGTCCACATCATTTGGGGACTTGACTATGGCTCCACCTTTGCAGTCATCTGTGAACTTCATTAGCCAGAGGCCTTCTGTGTTAGCCTGTACTTCAGAGAAGTAGATATCAAACAGGAGAGGCCCCAGGACGGAACCCTGTGGCACTCCACTTGTCACTGGTTTAAGGTCAGATTTGGAGTTTGCAACTTTTACAGTATGGGTTCTGTCAGTGAGCCAGTTGGCAACCCATCTTGTGATGTAGGGATTTATACCTAGTTTAGTGAGTTTAGCTATAATTCCAGAATGGGGGATGGTGTCAAAAGCCTTGGTGAGGTCAAAGCAGGCTGTGTGAACCACCTTACCCTCATCTACGGCTACATGTTCTGAGCATACATATATGTTTATTTATATATATATATAATATATATATATATATATATATATATATATATATATATATATATATATATATATGGGTTACCTTCATTTGACTGAAAGCTCATTTGACTAACAAACATTTTAGTCAAACCAAATGACTGAAACTTTATTTTACTGACACTTCATTTGACTGACAGTTCATTTGACTGGCAATTAGTACTGGCAGTCTCTAGAGCACTGTTAGGTGAGTAAAAGGAATATCTCCTTGTCCCCTCTGTAGTGCAACCCTGGAGTTAGTATATATAGTTAGGGGAGGTGTGGGGGTCATAGCCCCCACTTAGTTTCATGTTATAGTCTCTGCTTTTGGTTTTTTATTGTTTAGTAACCCACTTACTTTGGTTTTACTAAACAATATAAAACCAAAATCAGAGAATATAACATGAAACTAAGTGGGGGCTATGTCCCCCACATCCCCCCCAACTATATATATTAACTACAGGGTCACACTACAGTGGGGAAAAGGACATATTCCTTTTACTTGCCTTACAGTGCTCTTGGCACTGCCAGTACTAATTGTCAGTCAAATGAACTGTCAGTCAAATGAAGTGTCAGTCAAATGAAGTTTCAGTCATTTGGTCTCAGTCAAATGAGTATCAGTCAAATGAGCTTTCAGTAAAATGAAGGTAATGCATATATATATATATATATATATATATATATATATATATATATATATTTTATATATATATATATATATATATATATATATATATATATATATATATATATATATATATATATATATGGTTTACTATCACATGTTCGAATCAACATTGCTCGATAGTACAGATGTCCGAACCAAATGTTCGGAAATATGAACACCGAACAATGTTAATGTCGAATGGAACATTTCAGTGCAGTCGAATGTCAAAAATGTCGACTACACTGAAATGCTCCTACCTACACAACACACTACAACAGCTTTTTGCAGGGGGCAAGCCCCCCTGCACCCCCCCACACCCCCTACTTATATATCCAAACTCCGCACTACAGTGAGGGTAAGGATACATTTCCCCATCCCCACTATAGTGCGATCTGCACCGCAGTGTTGGAGCTGACAACAGCGGCCATTCGCTCATGTCAGCTTCGGCATTGTGGTGATTGCCCTAATGGTTGGGAAGTGGTTTTCACACATAGTTTGTTCGTTCAAAAGAGGAACGAACATGTGATAGTAAACCTATATATATATATATATATATATATGTTTATATATGTATATATATATATATATATATATATATATATATATATATATATATATATATATATATATATATATTTTATATATATATTTTTATATGCATCTCCATACATATATAGATGTGTACATGTATATATACAAAACCTGAAAACCTGAGTGATTTTAAAGAATCTTTTCCCTACTGCTGAATGACTCTACTGCATGATATGTTTGAAAAAGCATCAGAAATCCCTACAGCTCAAATGGTGTAGTGGTACATGGTGTACAGGGCCCTAGGTTCGAGACTTGGCAGGGCTAATATTGAAGATGAAGTGATTAAAGCCATTTTAAGTGGCTTTAAGCAGGTTTGGATGACACTAAGCGATGCCAACTCACAGTTAACCGCAGAGATGCTTAATCTGTGTTGGCTTCACTTAGCATCTCGCAAATTCGCTTAGTCCCACTTATACCCATTTACACCCATGCTAATTTGTTTAAAAGAAAAGAAAAAGGGGTGATAGTAAAGTGGTGAAAAAGGGGCACACAGAGAGAAAAACAATATGAAAGACAGCTAGGGATGTGCAGGATGGGAGTAGAGAAGGTCCGTAGCTGTCCATTTCATATATCGCAACAGCTATACATTTGTACAGAATTTGGAGTGAATTTGGACACTCACTCCCCAGAAAGAGGGGTGAAGACAACAGAAATGTGTTGTCAAGCCAATTGGACCAGATTACATGTATCCGGTGGACACGTATGTGAAATGGACGGCTATGTATGGGGCAATATATTTTTTGGGACATATGTCCTTTTTTTTTTTTTTTTTAAGGTTAGAGTGGGATGTTGTGGAAGGATTAAGGTTTTGTCTTTGGATGTAGATTGGGTAGAGAGACAGACAAGACAGACAAGACAGAAGATAGGGGTGGTATATGACACATGAGGGGGATAAACACATTTGTTGGGGAGGGTGGCTGGGAATCCGAAGTCCATGAGCCCCCATATGGTTACAGTGGAACTGAGATTCCCCACCCATGGCAGTCACCACTGCACCTTCATGGCCCCAAAGGTGGCTGTGCTGGGGCTGGACAGCAGGGGCAGCCTGCCCCTTGAGGTGCACCAGGCAGCCATCAATGTGGCACAGCTGCTCTCTGAACTCAGATCAAAGGGTGCTGTGCACCAAACTGCAGACCTGACTGTGGGTGACAGCCTCCTGTCCATGCCTTCTCCCACGGGGGGGCGGGGCACATCTCCTGCAGTGATTCCACCCCAAGGTGGTGCAGGACCAGCAGACAAGGGAGATCCAGGATGGGTCCCAGACATGCTGGGGCCTGGTGCCACAGCCAGATGAGGTGGGACAGGCAGATCCACTGGGATCTGGCTTCACAAACATGCTATGGTGTTGAGGTTTTACAAAACATGTTGGTTAGTCATGAACAAAACATTTCAAGATTAGTTATAAGAGCATGCATGGGTGTTCTAATTAACCCCATAAAACAGATTTGAAACAGTTGCATAGCAAACACAACACATGCATAAATGGAACAACAGTATGCATCGTAACAGCATGCCAGTAGCATTGACAACAGGCCACCAACAATGGTATTTGAACAAGGTATGTTAACATGCAAGCAATCAAACATATTGACAATAATATAACACAAGTCTCAACATTAGGGTTGGAGCACAACATACCTGTAGTATATGTGTAATAATTATTGATGCAGATGAGGGGTGGGGAGAGAGACAAAAAGTCCATTAACAACTGTTTATGCTTCTATTTTCCTCAACAGTACTGATCAATACTCTATGGGTCTTCCCTCACTTTACATCTACCTATTCCCATAGCTTCCATAGTACAAACATACCTATTAAACTGTCAGACTGGAATGGTATGAGGCAAACTGTGACAGCTCTGGGTACATGACTAGAGAGGACTTGTACACATCAGGGTTACATATCTGGCACAGGAGGGGTACCCTTAACTGCTTTTATGTGAGTGTGCTACTGGCATATATCAACTGTTTTCCTATCTGTGTCCAGGATTATTTGCAGCAGTGACCACTAGCTGTGACAGCATGACACTTGAGAGACATGTATCGGGAACATACCTCCCAACCTCTTAAGCATGACATCAGAACAAAGCCATACGTAAGAGTGGTACAAAGGCCCATAATTTTTGATATCGGTCTTACAACTTAGAAAGTTGATAAAATAACAGGTTTTGCATTTGCATGGCTTTTCTGATGGATATGATATCTGATACTTATATGTCTATCATTATTTTCTAACTTCAGTCTATGATGCTTTGCCACTGATTTGCCATAACACCACTATTTTCTGTAAAATGGACCAAAAATCTGAGACAAATATCTGGACATTCAGTGAATATCTGTACAGTTTAGAGGTATGAGCCAGGAAGAGTGCATATTGTATGTACCTACCCTGCTGTCATTTGCAGGCATGTGGTGGGACAATTGAAGAGATGTACACAGTCTATTAGTATACCCTTCATACGGCTACTGGCAATATTTACTTACCTGTAAAACTTGTAGGGAAAATATCTGTTAATACTACCTAACTGTTTTTACATTTGTTTCTGATTCCTTGTGTGTAGATATGCACACATCATAGTACCACTCCCTGTATTCGAACCGTGTCTGGGTGTGGAAAATTAACAACTAAGCTACTTCTCATTGCACTGAGCTACTGGGAAACTGCTGTTTCTTATTTCACTGGTTTCTTCCTAATAGTCTCTTGGTTAGACAGTCTGAACTTGTAATCTTGTGATGCATGCATGACAGATAGTTCTTGTACTGTGCATTGCTCCTTTGGATTACTACAGTCTGAAAAGCAAGGATTAACACAAGGCAATGCTGCATGGGATGCACTTTGATACTTTATATATTACTATTCAAAGTTCAGAGCTTAGTGAAGTATATAGTTCACATTTCATTTGCATCTCATTTTACAGATACACCATGTACCAGTTTCTCCTAACAGCTTGTTCACAGATGAACCTCAGTTAATGTATGCTGTCACAGCATTATTTGCTGTGAAGAACCTGCATAAATTCTATATATGTCTACAGCAACATACCAGAATAAACACAACAGTTTTTTAAGGGTCTTTATTGTACTTCAATATTCGTCAGTCAAACTTTTTATTTATTCAGTTCACACAGTAACAGTATACCTACTAGCAGTAAGCAATATACTCCTTCTTAGCTATTTTAACAATATACTGCAGAATAGATTTGTACTCACCAGCCTGTCAGCGCAGCCTCAGCAGTCTGTCACTGTGGGCTTTAATGTTCACAGCCCTCTCTGCTGCAGCTGTAGGGTAGAAAAACACACATTATGCATATCTGCCTATCACATTTTCATGCTAGTATTTGCTACAAACTACTTGATAGCAGTACTTACACACTACTTGAGCATTCTGGTCCCATCCATCTTGGATCCACTGGTCCATGAGCACCCCCTTCCTACACTTTAGGTCAGCATAGTGGTGCCATACCTGCTCACCAGTCTGGGTGATGCCAGTAGTGCTAATGAGGTCACACGTGAGACAGTCCCAGGCCTCCGCTTTATATTGGGACCCCTGGTACTAGCCCTGCAGCAGTCTCTCCTCATGTTTTTTAGTAGGAGTCCAGCTATGACCCTGGACTCCTGAATGCTCCAGCGTTGCACCCTAAAGTGCACTCCCTCTCCTATGCTGGCCATTATATCAGCACAGATGGACTATAACAGATTATTGCTGTATTCCTGCTTATGCCTTTTAAATAGTGAGATATTCCTGCCCTTTGCTGCCATTTTACCATTTTGAAAAGGTTAAGTTCCGCTAAGCAGTGTGCAAACCCGCTAAGCCGGTTTTAACACTACTTAAATGAGAAGTTGTTGAGCAGTGTTTAACAGTGTGCAAATCCACTTAGCTGTGCTACCTGCTGCTTAGTATTCATGTCTTAGCAATGGTTACACCTGGTAAGCATAGCTGAGCATTGCTAACCATTGCTCACTTTTAATTTTTTAAATAAATTAGAAGACTGACTTCATTTAAGTATATATGATGTACTTACATGACATCCCTCTATGTGCTTTCCTTACATTGGCACAGGGTTTGACTACACTGTATGAGACACTTGTGTGTATATGGGTGGTTTCCCATGTTATATACATTCACACTTACAGTGTACACCAGCTACACTACCCTGGTTGACAAAATACAGTTACTATATCATTTAAGTTAAAAAATATATTTTAACACTGCTTTCCCGTACAAAAATAACTTGCCTGTCTTCATACTCACACCATGAATGCCTGTATGTAAAGCCAGGACTTTAACCACTACACTTTCTCAGCTTATGAATTTCAGTTGTATATTTGTATTTTTCTTCTAAGGGATGTTTAAGCTATGGTAAGTGGACAGCCATAACGCGCACACCCGCTTAGCTATGCTTAGACATTCCTTAGCCTAGAAGAAAATATACAATTATTATTATAGTATTATGTTATATAGTGAGTATTGTGGTGTTCTAACAAGTCATTGAGGACTGCAGTCAGGAAATAATGGCATACATTTGGATTTCAGGCTTCTATCCTTCAGAGATTCCTGCTAATACATATCCTGTTTTCTATTAACTTTCTAAGTGTGTGAGGGCAATATTTCAGAAGTGTCCCTATTTTTAGTGCTTTGTCCCCCCATTATTTGTGCCTTTGTCCACATGGACTGCTGTCAGGGAATATTGGCATACATTTGCTTTCAGACTTCTGTCCTTCGGTAATTCATGCTAATGCATGACCTGTTTTCTATCAACCTTCTAAGTTTGTGTGGACAATATGTATGATGTGTCCCTTTTCAGGGCTTTATCCCCCACTATTTGTGCTTTTTCACACATTTTCTGGTTTAGCAGGTTGCGATGTGCTGTATGTCACTTTTACAATGCAGAGGGTGTGTCATAGAACCTGTCACACACCCCCATATGTATGACATATGTATTTCAGTGTCCGTGGACACTGAAATGATCATTTATTTAATTTTGGTGTCCGCAGACTCCAAAATACTGGCATACTATTAGAGAAATTCTCTAATAGTATTCCAGATCCTATTATAAAGTGCCGTATGGCACTTCAGAGTGCAGGGGGCATGTTCAATGTCTGTGCACTACTTGAACATGCCCACTGCACTTGTTCATGGTTCATGTCCGTGTAGGTTAAACAGCAGTGAGCCTTCATGAATATGCAAGGCTCGCTGCTGTGGCTACACAGACATGAACCACTCAGTGTAGGGATAGTACTATTCTTGCATAGAATTTATTGAATCCCAGGCATGGATCCTTTTACTTTGGGTTCTTTAAGAAGCAGATAGCTGTTAACTGTAATTTGAGTACTATTTTTGCTGTTTATTAGATAGAATATTATACTCTGCTGTATATTCCATCATATGTTTATAAATGCTTTTCTAATGCTTTTGCAAGGGGTGTATAAGTTAGTGACTGGTTGGAAGACATTAATTGAGTAGAGAGTGAAGGCTTTGAGTATGGTAGTATAACTGCATATTTAAATCTGAGAGAGATGTTTTATTAGTGGCTGGTTGGTAGACATTAATTGAGTAGAGAGTGACGGCTTTGAGTATGGTAGTATAACTGCATATTTAAATCTGAGAGAGATGTTCTTTTAGTGCTGATAGATTGTAATCTAAAAAAGAAGTCGACTTATTATAGTGCCTTGGATGTAGCATATAGTATTGAGGGATATAGTACTATTTTATTTTTTAAATAATGTCTTCACTGTTATTTTATTGATTCATTTAAATTAGAAGGGGGTATTTTAGTAGCTTGTATGGTGGAGGGCTAGGAGTATCTATTTACTTATTTAGTTAGTTTGTTTACCAGGGTAGAACACACTGATCAGAAAATACCATTTGTAGGCACAGCCTAGGTGAAGAAATTCAACAAAACAAAAAATAAATAAACAAATAAATAAAACAAACAGAACACATTCACAAACAAATTACAGAAGGCAGATAATGCTATAGATAATTGAAACAATATGTTAATATTATTTACAGAGTAGAAAAATAAATGTGAATTAATGTTAGTAGTAAATGAGACAGAAGCACTAGGTGAGAACCAAGAATTCAGAGTAGGAGTGATGCAGCTGAGGAGGGAATTAAGTTATGAGTTCAGTGGAAAAGGACTTGCAGTCACATTTTGAGGCAGGTATCTTTTAAATTGAACTTTGAATGTGGAGAAAGAGAATACTTCTTTTAGGTGATGGGGAGGGATTGCCAGAGTGTGGGTGCAAGAATGGAGAAGGAATGATTGGTACAGTTCAGTTTGGTCTGGGGTATCTGGAGTGAGGGAGTTAATAAGTAGAGGTTGTAGGGGCTAGATTTATTGTGGAGTCTGGGTGCAACAGTTGGGAAGACACCTTGTTGAAGTATTTAAAAAAAAAGGAATTCTAGGAGTATCTTGGCTCTTTAGCAGTCCAGTATTCATATGGCATTAGAGAGGATGATGCAGTGGTGTTCTGGGGGTGGGGTGGGGGGGTTGGGTGGGCTGGAATGATTCAGTGGATTTTGTTTTCAATGCACTATAGATGGATGGATTTTTTTAAAGGCTGTGGCTAGAATGGGAAGCCCATATTCAAACTGAGGTAGGAGAACTCATTTGCATTTTGCAGCTCTAGCTGTTCTGGAGAGAAAGTGAGATATTTTCCAGGACCAGAATAAAAGAGAACTGATCTTTTTCCTAGTGTTCTCAGTGTGGCTTTGGAAGTTAAGTGACTGGTATAGCCATAAACCTGTATGCTTAAAGAACACAATTGTCTCTACTGGGGAAACATTGGGATCTGCAATGTTGAGATTTTAAGAGATTTTTGTACACTTTTGTGTTGTTCCAAATATCATACTTTTTATTTTGGAGGGGTTTAGGAATACCTTATGGAAGATGGAGGAGAGGTCAGATTGGATCTGGGTTTGAATAGTTGAATATGAGGGAATGGATCAAAGAATAACCATGTCATCTATATAAAGAGTGATAGGAAGGTTAGAGAGAGCAGAAGGTAGTTTCATAATGAACAATGAAACAACAGTAGACTGAGTATGAATCCCTGGGGTACTCCTGTAGTCTGGGGTGCTGGAGATGTTAGGAATGAGTCTATTTTGACTCTGAAATACCTATTTGTTAAGAAATGTTAGATCCAGGTGACAGTGTTTGGGCTAACCCTGATTTCTTAGAGAGAGTGAAGGCGCAGGACATGGTTAATAAGATCAAAAGCTTTGTTAAGGTCAATGGAGAGTGCTTCTGAATGGTTTCCTTTATCTGTGATGAGAAGGATCTCATCTGCAAATGACCATAGTGCTGTCATTGCACTCTGGCCAGCTCAGAATCCATGCTGTTTAAGAGTGAGGCGGTGGTGCTGTTGGATGCAAGAAGGCAGTGGGTTGTAGGTTAGTCTTTCAAGCATTTTCCCATGTTTAGGGAGGATGTAGATAGGGCAGAAGTGGGCGGGAATTTCTGGCTGAGCCTGTTTGGGAAGGGGTTCAACAAGAGCAGTTTTTCATATGTCTAGTATAAAATGGGGCAGTTGGGTAAGATGGGGGAGAAATAGAGGTTGTTGTACTAAGTAGGTGGCTGAATTGCTTGAAAATGTCAGAGGTTGAGACATGGCCTTGAGAGGTCTGGATGTGACAAGGTTGGAGGTGGGATCTGTGGAGCTTTAGGCCTGTGTGCAGATTTACTTCCTGCCAGAAATGTTTGGGTTTGTCTAGCACTACTAGCTGGTTTTATGCCTGCATATGGCTTACTTAACTAGGTTACATAGAAAGTAAAGGCAGTAGGATTTTAGTGAGGGGGTTGTCTCCATGAAGAGCATGCATTGTCCCCAAGACTGAGCATAACTTTCAGTTCAGTGGTTAGTCAGGTATTTTTGTTGTATTTGAAAAGATGAGTTATGTTGGTCAGGTATTTTTGTTGTATTTAAAAAGATGAGTTATTAAAGAAAATTCTATTGGTAGATGGTGAAGGTAGAGAGTATATTTTATTCTTAATATTGTTTATGGTTTGGAGGCTTAGTTTCTGTTTGGGAACAGCTTATTGGTACTTGGGGATTTTACTGTTTGCCAGATGTTTCTGCTTTCCCTAAGTATACTCTTTGGAGTCTCCTGAAATAATTGTCTTTTGTTACATTGATATTGATTTTAGTTCTATTTTAGTTTTGTATTATTAAGTGGTTTGTATTCTGGATATTTATAAGAATCATTTGGGTGTTTTTTCTAGTCTATCCGGGATCAGTTATGAGAATTTAGAAATGCTTTTACTTTGGAAATTAGTAAAAAAAATTCTGTTTCTTTGTAACAATGTTTTCTTGAGTATATATGGTTGGACTGTAAAAAGTTTGGTAGTCAGAAATACTGCTGGCTATAGCAGACTGTTTGGGTTTAGCCTTTGGTTTAAATAAAATGTCAATGTAGCAAGAATTAAACACCTATGTCTTTTTTCTCTGTATCTTAATTTTGTCTTGTACTAGTTTGTTACAATGTAGCCTTATACTTCATACTCACACACACTTTCCACCCCCCCTTTTTAGAGCTTCTGGTGTTTATTTCCACTTTCTGATCAAGAATTGCTCACCACAGATAAAGCATTTCTGCTACTTGTACTGGCTGTTTACTTAGCAAATCACTTTGTTTTAAACCATTTAAGCACATATTAAGTATAAAACAATCCCCCGGATTCACAAATCCTCTGTGTAAGACTTAATAAGTCTTACTCAGAGGC
This sequence comes from Protopterus annectens, assembly GCF_019279795.1. Classification (NCBI taxonomy): domain Eukaryota; kingdom Metazoa; phylum Chordata; order Ceratodontiformes; family Protopteridae; genus Protopterus; species Protopterus annectens. The sequence goes on along the minus strand of NC_056726.1, from coordinate 557,639,600 downwards.
TGCAGTTGAACAGTATGATGTCAGTGTGCCATGAATATGCATGAGGGCATGCTGACCCAACCGTAAGTCCTACATGGACCGTGTAAGAAAGCAGGGGGCGTGCCGAGCAGTCCAAATGTCCATGCCCCTGCAAGTGTTTAAAAAAAAAGTAAATAAACAAGAGTGAGTCCGCTCAAATGTCCCTGCACCCAACACCTCACTGCCTGATAATGTAAATCCCCATCACACATCTAAAACGCATAACCATAAAATTTTTTTAAATACCCAAAATAGCTGCCTGTATTTGCACGTGTGGGCATGGGTATGCCCATTGCTTAGCTGCAGTTAGCAATTCTCACATGGAAGAGCATAAGAAAGAATGTTTATGCAAATCACACCAAATAGCAATGGCGTAATGGTAGAGTGTTCGCACAAAGAAGAGGCATTCACGGTTCGAGTTGCACTACTCCCTTTTGTATTTTTTTTAAATCAGTATATGGAATAATACCCGACATATATGTTTAAACATAACTAAAAAGCAGTGAAATGGCCAATGTATCAGTGAATAAAATAAATATTTTAAAGGATCCCAATATAAAATTACCCCCAGTTAAGCAGCGCTTCACCCAGTGCAATGGTGTTGCCCCTAGCTAACTTGCGCTTTACCCAGTGCAATGTAGTTGCCCATAGCTAAATCGTGCTTTACCCAGCGCAAAATAGTTGCCCAAAGCTAAATAGCGCTTTACCCAGTGCAATCAGTTTGCGCAGAGGTGAGCGCCTCGCCAACCAGTGCCCCATCGGGCAACGTGGAGCAACGTAGAGCAAAGTTGCTTACACACAGCCATGCCCCCTAACTTGTCTGGACAGTAGTAAAATAAAATACAATGATAAGGTTTGAACCCAGGACACTGTGCACCATAATCAAAGTACTGAACCACTAAGTCACAACAGCTTAGGAAAAACATCCACTGTTAACATATATATAGTAATAAATGTTTGCTTAACCATTGCTAAGCATGTCTGCAGTCAGCCGAGAATATTCAAAAATGGCCAATCACAGAAAAGTGTGGGAAATGAGGCATATTTAAGCCGCATAGGTGGGAATACTAGCCATAACTGATTGTACCTCCCATCTGCAGTTAGAATGTCCGGTGCTGGAGAGGGAACATGCTTTCAAGCGCAACGCTGGGGGATCGAGGAGTCAAGATATATGGTTTGGCTCCTAGTCCATCGGCATGAGACTCGACTCCTGCAGGGTCAGTTCCAAGAAACGGAGTATAAGGCGGAGGCTTGGAACCGGTTGGCTCATGAACTCACCAGTGCCACAGGCATCCCTTGGACTGGTGAGCAGGTCCGTCACCACCATGCAGACCTGAAGAGGCGGAAGCAGGACCATCTGAACCAGTGGATCCAGGAGGCCAGTCAAATGCGGGATGCCCCACTACTAAGTAGGTAGCCATGGAATGCAGTATGTAAGATAAGCTAATATAGTCTAAATAATGGATAGGTATGTCTCAATATCCCTTTATTTACTCCACAGCTGCAGGTGCTCGCGCTATAAATCAGCAAGCCTATGCAGATAGGCTGCTAAGGCTGTGCCACCAGGAAGGTTAGTAAATATTCTGCATGTATTGTTACATGATATATGTGAGTGAGCATGAAAAAAGTGTTTAAGCCCAATAATACAGCAATAAAATGTCCTGATTAAATCCTCTGCATGTACTGTTATATAACAAATGTCAGTGAGCCAGAAATTGAGTGTACTAACCCACCAATCACGCTAAAATAATTCTAAAATACTATCCCTGCATGTATTGTCATAACATATAAGTGAGCAGGCCTGAAAATGAGTGTTGTAAGCTATCAAGAAAGGTATAATATGTCCTGAATATGTCTTCTGAATGCACTGTAATAACAAGTAAAGGAGAGAGCCTGTAGAAAAGAGTGTTCCGTTTAATTAATAAAGGTATAAAACTTGTAGTGTTTCTGTGTCACTTACTTTGAAATGTTGTTGTACCCTTGCAATAATAAATAGTACTGTTGTATTAGGTGCTGTCAACCCACAGTTGTGCAGTCCCATAGGAAGTAAATGAGAGAAGTGGCAGTAGCTGTGAAGTATAAAACATTCATTCCCTGAATAAATCATCTGCATGGACTGTTACATATCATAAGTCAGATAGGCAGGAATAGAGTGTAGTAACCCATGAATAAAGCAAAAAAAATGTCTGGAGTGCTATCTCTGCATGCACTGTCATAGATAAAATGTGAGTGAGCCTGTAAAACAGTCTTGTAACCTATCAATAAAGGTATAGCATTTCCTGAATAGGTCTACTGTATGCAGTGTAATGTCAATTACAGGAGAGGGCCTGTAGAAAAGAGTTTTAATGTAAATAAGAAAAGTATAATATTTGCAGTGTGTATGTGCCAGTTACTCAGAAATGTTGTTGAACCCTTGCAGTGAAGAAATGTTACTCTGTTGTAGTAAGTGCTGACAGCCCCCAGTAGTGCAGTCCCATATAAAGTGGATGAAGGAAGTGCGAGTAGCTGTGAAGTATGCAACAGTCCTAAACAGTTGTGAAATGGCTGACATGCATAGGTAAATCTGGCAAACGAGTAGCCTGTCAAGGTGTTCCCGAGAAACTTAAGTGTGTTACCTGAAAAGTAGGGCTGTGTAGAAAACAAGTGAACACATCCAGATGTGCACATACATAAACAAGTCAATTTAATACAAGTATGTAGCAGTAACATCTGCATCCTGGACAGTTACCATGTCAGATATAGGCCAGGTATATCATGAAGTAGCAAAACCCATAATGCAATCAAATGCATGTTGCTTAGTGTAAGAATACATGTAGGGGATATACACCTACAGTCAATAGAAATGTAGTGTACAGTTAAAGTACTAATAAGCTGTTAATGGAGGTTTCGTTTTACACCCTACTCCATGTGCATAAACAATGCAATTCCACACCTCAATGGGTATGTGTAATCTCATAGCATTTGTTGGGACATATGTCCTATTGTTATAAAAAATCTGCACCTACTTTGATGCATGTCCCCTGTTAAAACACCGCAATCTTGGTGGCCTGTTGCCACCACCAATCATCCCTGCATGCTGTTAGAATGTCCACTGTTGTTCAATACATGCATGTGTTATGCTTGCTGTTCAAATGTTGTAACCCTGATGTGTTGGGTTAATGGGAATATTACTGCATGCTGTTACAACTAACTTGGAATGCTGTTGTCTATGTTGTAATTAAAAACACCTAATCACAGAATGTATGGGAAGGCCAGTCCCAGCGGACCCACCTGTCCCACCTCAGCTGGCAGTTGTACCTGGCACCAGCAGGTCTGGTGCCCATCCCAGGCCACCCTCCTCCGTAGGTCCTGTGCCACCTTCGGGTGGAAGCATTGCAGGGGGTGGGGCTTGCCCCCCCTGCAAGCGTGGGCAGAGAAGGGCCTCCTGTCACCCTCCGAAGGGTCCGGGTTGTGGTGTGTAGGGAGATCCAGCGTTTAGTTGCTGATCCCCTACGCCAGCTTGAGGCGAGAGTGGCACAACTCATGTGTGAGCCTGCCCCTCCTACGCAGCCCCCAGCACAGCAACCCTTGGGTCTGTGAAGGTCCAGTGGTGACTGCCCATGGGTGGGGATATCAGTCCCACTGTTGCCATCTGTAGGCTCATGGGCTTGCGATTTCCAAACATCCGTCCCCGTCAATTGTGTTTACCCACCCCATGTGTCATACTCCACCCCTGTATGCATCTTGTTTGTCTTGTCTGTTTACCTACCCAACCTACCTCCCCAAATATACCTACTTCCTCTACCTCACTTACCACTCTCCCCTGAAAAAAAAAAGGCAATCTGTACCCGAAAAAAATTACGCCCCATAGATACCTTCCCATTTCGCACACATGTCCATTGGACATGTACACTGATAATTCTAATTGGCAGTACAACAAATTATGTTGTCCTCACCCCTCTCTCAGGGGTGGAAGGTTTCAAATTTCACTCCAAATTTTCAACATATGCACAGCTGTTGCTGGCAAAGAAATGGGCAGCTACGGACCTTCCCTACACCCATCCTGCACATCCCGAGCTTGTTTTCCTACTGTCTATCCCTCTCTGTGCCCCCTTTTTCACCACTTTCCCATCTCCCCATTTTCTTTTCTTTCAAAGAAATGAGTGCGGGGGTTAGCGAGAGTAAGCACTTTTAAGCAGTAGTAAGCGGGATTAAGCGAGTGTGCGCATGTGCGCGCTTAGCTAAGCAGTGCGCAAACCTGTGCAAACCCACTTACTACTGCTTAAAAGTGCCTTAGTCACTCTATGGCAGGGCCCTTGTTCTGCTGAGCAGCAAAATAAAATAACTCTACCAGTCTCAAACCCCAGACCATTGACACAATAGACTGCATGAATTACCACTAAGCCACAGCAGATATACAAATAACTTGTTTCTGAAGTAAATATATCATGCATTACAATGAGGGAATGTAAATGGAAATTAGGAATGGTATAACACAAACCCTTTTCTGTGGGTCTTTACCAGCAGTGGATGTGGAATTGCATGACATGACTGCGAAAGGAGAGCCAGCCATCCTAGCAGGGAATAATGCTACAGTAGCACCTTATAAGCACCACACAGTATCAGACCAGGATAAACACTGGCAACAGGAATACAGTGCAATAACCACATTTGTATGGCAGTTAATTGTGTAAGTGAGAAAAAAGTACATACTCCCATGTATCCTGTGTTAGAATTTGGAGGGGTGCGTACATGTCTACACTGAGATGTGTGTACTGGAAGCAGCAACATGCAGGTATGAGTACAACATGCACATAACTGGTTAAAACCCTAGCATCATATAAGAGACATATACCAACCTTCAGACTGACACAACGGTGTCCAGAGCAAACAAGAATGGGCCCCACCTTTGAAATCTGAAAGGGCTACGCCTACCTAACCTAGCATTTTATAGCAGTGGGCTGCAATCACAGTGAGTAATGCAATCACCAAACAGCAGGCTGCATGCAATTACTGAATGGTGGGCAGCAAATGGTGCAGAGGCTGTCACATGCACAAGTGCAGATACCTAGAAAAGCAGGCTGTACCTGCAGTCCACACATGCAATTATATCATTGCAGGTGTCATGAGACAGAGAGTGAGAGAGAGAGAGACACGCACACAGAGTGAGACAGAGACAGAAGAGAGGCAGAAACAGAGACCGAAGGTGAAATAGAGGGCAAAAACCCGAATCAAACCAGCAAAAAAAAAAAAAAAAAGATACAAAACCGTAGCACACGGAGCAGGTAAATACAAAGGTAAGGTATGTAACTCAAATGTGTGTGTTGGCATGTTGTAGATGTTCCCGAAGAGTACTCTACACACTGCAAATCATCCATGTGTGGCAGCAGTATGTATCTATCTGTATCTGCACATGTGCATAGGGCAAGGGACATACTGCAACTGTTAGTGAAGGGTGGACAGCTATATGTCAGTGAATGTTGATATGTGCATATATCCATGTAGGTTGTAGTGTGTGGCCTAGAAGACAGCATGCAGTGCGCTGGAGTGGCCTTAGGTCAACTGGTGCCCTAGGCAAAAGGGCCCCACGGCACCCCCTACCACACTTCCTGGTGCCCCCATCCTTGTGTCCACATAAATAGTGGAAAAGCACCCCTGCTAGAGCGGCGCCCTAAGTGGCCGCCCAGCAGGCCTATGCCTAAGGCCAGCTATGGTAGTGTTGATATATGTTATGTGGTGGTTAAATGCTGTGGGACAGATTTGTGAGATCTGATGTGTTACAGACAGTGATGCCTGCTAATGCTACAAGGGCTGAGGACACCCACATGCATTCTGCACAACACTGTGCAATGTAATCACATACCTGTACATCCCACAACTGTTGCATAAGTGAGAGCCCCACCATGAAAGGTGGACTGTACATGTGCCTATATGTACATCCATGTGTACAGCAATGGATGTGTACATGTATGTGTATAGATATGCATATATATATATATATATATATATATATATATATATATATATATATATATATATATATATATATACATATAGAGTGAGAGAGAGAGAGACACAGAGACATGGGGTCATATGTACCGCAACAGGTGTGTGGTGAACAAGGCATCGACTGTAGACAAGTGTTGATACTGCAGTGCCATTCCACCTTCCCAAAACAGTGTACCCATTAATTAACACATAGGCTGAGATCTACCTAACAGTGAAGGTGTGATAAGGGAACATGGGACACAGGTGGACAGTAGCCTCCACTGTGATGAAGACAGTGCTACACTACACCTGTAATCTGTCTGTGTGGTATGTGTCATGATAACGGGTGTGTCATCTATGGAAGTATAGGGTAGGGTTCCCCTCTACTCATCACAATGCCCTGTGTGGTATGTACTTCACATGACAACTACACCAGGTGAACAGGCCACAGACAGACCTCCCAAAGGGTAATACTGTCCGCAAACAGATGCCCTATGCAGACTGACTCACAAAACCACAACTACACTGTATTTTTTTTATTTTATTTTTTTATTTATTTATCATTTGTTAACCGGGGAAAGTCCGACTTGGAACGAAGCCAATTTTCAGCGGAGGCCTGGGGAGAAAGGCTCCAGATGCATGTCTTTGTAATGTGGGAGGAAACCGGAGCACCCGGAGGAAACCCACATGAACGCAGGGAGGACATGTAGACTCCACACAGAAGGCAACCCAGCCGAGAATCGAACCGGAGAACCTCTTGCTGTGAGGCGACAACGCTACCGCTGCACCACTGCGCCGTCTGTATGCGCAGTATTGCATACTTGCCACACAGAGGTGACCTCTGCCAGACATACAGAGGTATGTCACACCCATAGCTGGGTGACAACCACCATGGCAACATATCACAACCCCTCGGGGTTACATGCTCTAGGGCCCTAAACCTTGTCAGCTCACTAAACAGCCCATGCTGGAGGGATAGGTTCCCATCTCAGACATATGCCATACACTGGAATAGACCACATAGCAATAGCAAACAAGGCTCCTCCTTAGCAGTTGTTATAAATACCCCTGATGATTGTGTGGGAGATTGTTAATACACCCCAGGGAACACCTCTGTGGTTCAGATTGGCAGAGGCAAGTGAAATCAAAGTACATGTGTGTCAAAGGCTAGGGTAGCATATGGCTAGGCTGCCGTAGGCCCTAGGGCCAATAGCATATTACCTACCTATGACACTATGCACTCACACATGTACTTAATGCAATAGCCGCTATGTGAGGTTGAATGAGTGTAACGCTGAATGTGTGCAAGGTCTGTAAATGTGTGATAGCTTAGTGTGATGTTGTATCTGACATGGTAGTGCCTAACCTAGCTGTGAGGACAGCAACTGATGTGTAATGTACTGTTAGGCAGACATAGTAGTACGGCATATGATGTGACGTAGTTCTCCGTTGATGAATGTGGTGTCTCAGTGTAGGCTAAAGCAATACATGCATGCTTAGTGAGTGGTACTGCAGGTGAATCCATCACCAATATGAACTGTAGTACTACCTGAAGCTGTAGAGCTAAACAGCACAGTATGGTGTGCATTCACGTTGCTTGGAAACACTGTCATGTGTGTTACCTGTAGTCTGCAGAGAGGACAGACTTCAGGCATAAGGGTGTGTAAGTAGTGGTACACAGCACCGTATGGTACACAGGTAATGCTCATCTGTGTTGGCATACAGTGGTGCGTTGTATGTTTGCCCGATGTGTGTGTGATTATGCCTGTACAATGGTTGCAATCATATGTGTGTTACAGGGTTGACGTGTGTATCCAGCAACATCTATAGTCTGTTACAGCAGTATGCCACCTATAGTAACAACTGGACACATCTGTTAGGCAGAGCTATGGCATCAATGACTAGGGTGTTTGATTGGTACTACTGTACCTGTACTTTACATCCATTGCAATGGATGACATCTCTATTCGTGCATTGGTGTGATATCCACCCCTGTCTTGAGGTTGTGCAATGTGTCACAAACAGTGTGTCAGGTACTGTTGTATAGTGGTGTGATATATAGAGTCTGCCAGGCAGTGTTAGTTAGTTGTGGCCTGAGAACCAATAAGTGTTATTGAACGTGTGTAACTACTGACAGACAATAGGATGGTATATATGTCAGTAAAGTGATATCTGTGGGTAAAGGTGTAAAGTGTGCCACAGGACACTCTCACACATATTGTTCATATCTTTTTCTGCCAGATGGCCCACCAATGTAATCCAGCTTACACTGCAGAAGAGGAAGAGGTGATAGTCAACAGCCTTTTGCAGCAGTGCACTATGCTGTTCTCCAGAAGCACCCAGCACCAGCAGGAGCGGACTGCACTGTGGCAGGAACTTGTTAGTCAGGTAAATGACATAGGCATGCATAACCGGACATATGAGCAGGTACGCCATCACTGCAGTGATTTAATTAGACAAGTCCGGCGGCGTGCGTTTGATATCCAAAGACAGCAGCTTGCCACAGGTGGTGGGGTGGCCATACATCCCCCCCTCACCAGAGCGGAGAAGCTGCTCCTAAGCATGGTGGCTTCTGGACAACAGCTACGGCAACCTCTGACATGTGTTGTAATGAAGGCTGGAGCCACCCAGCACATCCACCTGGAGCAAGCAGGTAATATGCCCTATCTGTAGACTACAGTTAACTGTATTGTTAGATTATGTGTACATGAGATGTGTACTGTGTGTTTAGCAGTTCCACTGCCTATTGTTGTGCAATACGGATAGTTTGTATAATATCCCTACACCTGTGACTGTTGACTGTTGTTGTACTGCAGTTTAGCATACCCACTGTAGCAATGCCACAGTTGTGGCCACTGATGAACCCTCTCATATTCTCATAGGTCCCTCTGGTGTGACAGCAGGGCAGCCGATCCATGCTGGTGAGTGTGTTATACCTGCAGTGTTGGTAATGACATATGCATGTCATAGGTGAGGTGTAGGCCATGTACACGTAACACACCTACGAATAATGCATGCCATGCATGTTTGCTGTGAGACGTTGCACAGCTCAGTAATGTCAGTAGCTTCCTCAATGACATGCAATACACAGAGCATGACACACAGTTGTGGCAACCCTGTACTGCACATTGGATAGGCATAGTTGCAACACCTGTACACAACATAAGACATCACATGCAGTACACAAAGTCATGCTACATATGGCATAACCACACACCCGCTGCAAAGTCACACGTCAGTATCCCACATGTCATCCACACACACATGATGTACCTCAGGGGTAAAGGCCTATCATGGGGCTGTGCAACACTCTTCAACACATAACACAGTCATGTTAGGCAATGCTCCATACTGGGCACCTCATAAACCCATGTACAAAGTGGCTGTGTAATAGTGAATGTATCCATGGCACTGCAGTTCAGGTACAGCATACTAGGCAGTGGTCTGTCACACAGTAGTAGCCGTGAGTGACCACAAGATGCATGATGATGATGATGGCACATGGTACTACACCCCATCCAGTTACAGTGACCACAGTACTACACATAGCAGTCTTTGCTGTGCACCTCATTGTTCTGTGTGTGCAAACATATGCACCTATACACACCATGCATAGCATGTTGTGTGTGTGCTTACATATGCTAGTATACACATTTTGCACAACAGCCAACATCTGTACAAAGAGTCACATATATGTCCTGGAATGCTATTGGGTGTATAGGCCACATGACGCACATTGTGTATGTGTGGTGTTTAATGTTGCAGTCATGTAGCATGCCATGTCATGGCTGGCAACAACTTATCTGCAATATGTCCCACATGCACCATAACCACTGTGCAATGTCCATGTCGTGCATTGGGATTCCTTCACGTCTTCATGCACCACTCATCCCATGTCTGTACATTGCATGCATTTTCTACACCTGTGCCCACTATTATGTGATATGGACACAGACACTGTCATCACACATGTCAATCTGTATGTCACACAGATGACACATGCAGCCATGGTATGTATACCATTGAGTGATGGTGCACATGACAGGTGCTGTGTTAGGCATGGCTGAATGTAGCAGGGAACCTGATGTCACCGCCACTAATAGTGGAGATGATGAGACATGTATTGTGGCACAGGAAGGTCTGACAAAGTCTGTCGTTGGTCCACCAATCGACAGTACACAGCGGTCAACCCCATCTATGCACACTCTCATACTGCCAATACATCCCTCGTCACCAATGGCCATAGCTGAGGGACAGCATACAGTTGGTATTGACCAGGAGAGTGTGGTACCTATGGGACGTGCATCCCGTCACAGCAGCCATAGCCAGATTACCGGAATGGTACCACATAGGCGGATGTCCAGGGGTTCTCGGGGGAGCCCCACTGGTCGTATTGCCCCTGGCAGACGTGCCCCCAGAGGTATTACAACCTCCGGTATATTCCGGGTTGTAATGCAGGCACAGGCACATATGGAATGGTACACCCAACAGGGACTAAGGGCAGAGGGCCCATTATACTGCTATCAATGACAGCATCCATGACCTTGCCGGTGCCATCCGGAATTACACCAAGGTCATTGATAGCCATTGGAGGAAGACATTAGATGTCCTCCACAATGTGTTAGCCATGAGCCAGGACCGTGCAGGAAGGATGAGAGGCCGACGCGGATGCATGCCAGCAGCAGCATCAGCTGGCATTCGTTGTGGACGGACCATGGATCACAGCCACTCCCGGGGGCTACTAGACCACATGCACATGGTGCTGGCCAGTCCCAGCAGGGACATGGGTCCAGTCATCATACCTCTGCCTCTGATGATAGCACTCAGGCAGGGTTGGTACCCGATACTGCCTGTAGCACCCCTGCTAGGCACAGGTACGGTGTCCGTGGCCGGAGACAGTGATCTGTACAGCCTAGAAGGTACAGTCTGTGGCTGTCCCACAACCGCCCATATATGGCAGCTATATGGTGGAGTTGTGTACATGCAGACACACACACATTTACCATACAACTAGGGCTCACACATACACACACACATTGCATAAACATTGGCCCATGCAGTACTGTTGTCCCTCACACACACACACACACGCACACACACAGACATGCCGATTGGATGGGTCAGTGTCGGGCTCTGGCAAACCTACAACACACCCTGTGCATATGATGACACCTGTGCCACCTCCTGTCATCTGTCACATTGATGCAGGAATAGGCTAACATGGTTCTGATGCACAGGGTGACATCATACCAGTATAGCAATAGTAGCAAGTTGCCAACAGGAAGGTGTACTGATACCCTTGTTGGTATATCTGAGCAGGCATTATGCATCACAGCTCTGATAGTTATTGTAATATTGTTTACACCAGTGTTAGGTCTGAGTATGTATTGTCCACCCATGTGCCACTTGGCTGAAGTGTACAGTGTTGCCAGCATGTGTTAGTGAGTGGACAGTATGTGTGTGATGTGTGCATTACAAATTAGCAGGTGTACATTGGTGAACATGGTGTGTGCACACTGTCTGCATGTACGTGCATAGTGGACACATGGGATGTGCGACATACCCTGTTCTACACATTGTTAACATCTCATGGTATCTTTCGATGGCCAGTATGCATTCTACTACAGATATGTACTAACATGGGTACACATGTGTGTATGACATGGGTTGGCACTATGCTGTGGGTGATACCGTTGATATCTGTCAATGATCTGCAGTCTGGCAGTATACACCACCTCAACAGCATGACTATAACCAATCATTAGATGATGTCCTGACAAATGACTCACAGTTGTAGGGAACTCAGTAACAGTTGTATCCTTCCAGTACTATACTATAACAGTAAACAGTGGTATTGACCACCACACATTCCTGGGACCACACCTGTGTGGCATAAAGCCCTCTTCGGTACATGCAAACATACTAGGGATATGTCCATCCACATCTGGTAATGCATGCATTGGCCTACACTGCATTCCCCGGATGGGACGCATATCCTACACAAGGGTATCATACAGACAGATACCTGTTGTCCAATACATGTTGCATAGCAGTATGCCGTCTATGGCATGGTCATCCACATTTACTATACATACTATCCCGACAGTACCACATAGGTGGTAGCCCTGAACATGTATGTTGGGTACCAATGTGTACAGACAGACACGTGTTATGTAATCTGTCCCTTGGTATCCACATATCCATAGGTATTGTGGGGTCCCTTGATGTTTCACATAACTTATTGGGGCCTGCATGCATATCCACAGGGCTGGTGCACACCTATCATGACTGTCCATTATTGCCAGTCATTGTTGTGTATGAACATGTCTGACATATACCCCAGCAATTACTCTCACTCACAGTACGTATCATGGATGTGTGTGGCAGGGATGTCCTTGGCCACGGGTCACTACATTGGCCGGTCTTGACGCAGACATACATATGTGGCCAATGATCTGTGAAGCAGTGGCACAATCTGTCGAAGGTTACAAATGCAGTCATGTAGTATGCAGGCTTCACACCTATGTACTGATTGAGGTCACATGTACACAAATCTATTTGACACGCAGATACCCGATGTGTGCAATGCACATACTGTTTGAAACATATGTCATACCATAGTAAAAGCAAAACCCACATTGCACTGAACACCTGTGGCACACACACACACACACACACACACACACACACACACACACACACACACACACACACACACACACACACACACACACTCAATGTTTGCAGGACTCAAACCCCTACCTAACTATGTTATGACACTTGTGCCATATGCATTACCATGACATGCTATTTGCTTTACTGAGAGCATTCTTTTCCAAAGCTCTATTTGTAGGATGCTGACATCATCACACTTGGCAAACAGGGATTCACCACTCCTAATGTATTTCCACAGTCTCCAAAAAGGCCACTTCTCTCAAAGCCAGTCTCACACAAATTCACACTCAGCATTCACAGGATTCTAAACCCTACCTAACTATGTTATGCTACTGGAGAGATACACATTAACATGGCATGCTATATGCATTACTGGGTAGTTTCTGTTCTCTTTGAATATTTGTAAGATGCTGACATCGTCAGATGTTCCAAAGAGGGATGCACCTCTTTTAAAATGTGTTTCCACAGTCTCCAAAAAGGAAACTCCTTTCTAAGGAAATCACACACATACACCCCCCCACACACACACTTGGCATTTGCAGGACTCAAACCCCTACCTGCTTATGTTATGACACTAGTGAGATACGCATTAACACGCCACGCTATTTGCTTTACTGGAAGCATTCATTTCCAAAGCTCTATTTGTAGGTTGCTGACATCATCACACTTGGCAAAGAGGGATTCCCCACTCCTAATATATTTCCACAGTCTCCAAAAAGGCCATTCCTCTCAAAGGCAGTCTCACACACAGCATTTGCAGGATTCAAACCCCTACCTAACTATTTTATGTTACTGGAGAGATATGCATTAACACGGCATGCTATATGCATGACTAGACAGCTTTTGTTCTCCTTGAATATTTGTAGGATGCTGACATCATCAGACTTTCCAAAGAGGGATATACCTCTTTTAAAATGTGTTTCCACAGTCTCCAAAAAGGCCATGCCTCTCAAAGCCAATCTCACACACACAGTCAGCAATTGTAGGATTCAAACCTCCACCTAATTATGTTATGATACAAGTGAGATACACATTAACACAACACGCTATATGCGTTACTGTGTGGTTTTGATTCGCATGCTATATTTGTAGGTTGCTGACATCAGACTGGACATGGTTATGTGTGTGCATGTAGTGTTATGCAATCCCACAAATGAATCTTCTGGGTCAGCAGGTGTGAACATCTTGAACAGGAATACACAATTCCTACCTGGTGTGATCTATCTGTGGACATATTACCATTCCTTCATATGACAATACATATTCATGCACGGATTGTAGGTTTTGTGGATACCACATGTGTCTGTGATGTTGGTAAAGGGCTATTCAAGGTCCATGTGGGACCTGTGTTGCTCCTGTCAGTGATGTTTGTCCTGGGTGTCTGCCTTGCAAGATATCTAGCAGGTTTGGGGAACATGATGTGCTCATTAACATACCACAGACGTTTGTGTTGTGTGTTTGTCGGTTTACAATATCTCTGTTCCTGACTGCAATCATGATGGACTCCATGGACTAGCATTTTGGACTTCATAGGCTTATAGGAATATAGTACCCATGGTGTGTTGTGCACCAACACTTGTGAGGTGTGCACATGTTGCTGTAACACATTCAACGGTGTAAGATCCTGTAGAGAGTGTGAGGCTCAACAAACTGTTTGGGTGCAGTGTCTGTTTGTCCTGTCATTCACTTATGACACATATGGGGAAACAATGTTATCCACGTGATGGGATTCATTTGGCATTGTGGGGACCAGTTTACACATTCTACATGTGATATCTCCTGGTATGATGTTAGGGCCTTTTGTCACTGGGAGGTGGGTATGTATGTATGGGCCTGTCTGACAGGATGTTGACATTGTCAGTCAGGTACAGTTGACCCTGACTCAGGACATATATGACTGTGCATTAATATTTCTGACATAGCTGAAGGAGGTGTAATGTTTCTGTCTGTACTCCTTTGCAGATTATCTTTCCACAGCAACAACAAACCTGAACACTTAAACCCTGTTATACTCTTTTACACACTTGACACACTACTGATCCTTTGTGATCAGTTGACAGTGTATGTCATCATCATATCCTGGCATGTCCAAAGGTCGGTTTTGTGTGTACTCTCCAGTCCAGCTGGTGCATATTGGAATTTTGACTCATTGTTACAACTGCCTTATGTACACAGGTAACACTGTCCTCCTACCAACAAACTCAGATATCTGTGAGAGGTGCAACTGTATAGACAGACAGGAGGCTGATCTCTCCCAAGCCATGACTGGCACAGTCTATCAGGTGGTGAAGGTAACCACACACACCACAAATACAGTCACACATGCACCTATGACAACAGCAAACCGTATACATTGACGCACAATGACATACTTGGAGCATCTAAATGTACTTTGCCTAAGCAGCTGAGACATCCAAAGCAGGCACACAAACAACTGCTAACACACAACCATACACACATATCATCACATAGTTCACAAAGTCATTGTGCCACACAGTCACTGCCCTTAGGCCTACACAACACACCTCATACACTTGTATTAGGTGAGTGTAATTGTCCATCACACTGACATCCCACTCACCAGGCTCAACAATGTGACGGTCACTTTGTGCTGTGTGTCGGGTTCCAGGATATGCCACATGAAACATGCACTGTTGTCAGTCCACTGCAAGTACAAATATGGCTCCATCATTGACCCTTCTGGTGTGTAGACCCTCAGACGTTCATCCCTGGACTACATGACAAGAGAAATAGAGGGGCTCTCTGATCATTTAGCCCAGGACAGTATGACCCTGACCTTGTATAGCATCTTACCCTCACCAAGTACTATGTCACAGTATACAGATGACATGATCACTTTTAACAGTTGCCTAACATGTTGTTGTCATTCACAGGGGATCCAGTGTCTGTCAGCCTGGGATTACATGCTCAACATGCCATGTACATTCACTATGGATGCCATGCACCTGTCACCCTCTAGGCTTTCACAGACTGCCTTAGACTCTTGACACACACATAGTGGCTGTTTGAAGCGAGGGTCAGAAGACATAACCACAACCATAGATGTTACAGGGTACAGGAAACGGAGAGTGATGGTGCTCAACAACTGATGTCTAACCCTCAGAATGCATGCATTCAGGACTCACATCAGTATGGAAACTGTTGATATATGTGCAGTAGCAAACACCTGGTTCAGGCTCACAAAAGCACAGCATCACTAACAGGTTTTACGTCATACCATGGTTTTCAGACACAAGACTCGGACCAGACAACAACAATAGTGGGGGAATCCATATACATCATTCATACACACACCTCCAGGTTGGTAGCAGTACACAAAGCATTGGGGAACATACATGTGCAACTGAGAGTGGGCAAAACTGCATTTCAGTTTGTAGACTGTTACTGACCACACTCCCAAATATGGGCATAACAGTCGTTATTCCTGGGAACACTGGGGAATGTGAAGGTCTCACCAAACACCATTATATTGTGTAACTTCAAATACACAAACATTGAGTGGGTATACTACTCAAGCAGTGACACCCTCACACAACAGTTGCTAAGATTGTTACACTCAAATGCTAGGGCAGACCTTGTCAACACACCCACAGGGGGTTAAACATGTGATATCTGATCATCACACACATGGGGACTCTATGTTCCACAACAGAGGTATACCTGTAATTGTTAAGGTCGGAACATACATTCATCTCACTAGACATACATATCCCATACACACACACACACATCCTATGTGATCTCAGTGACATACTTCTCATGAGCAAATGTCACACTTGTACAAACTGAGGTGGTATCTCTCAATGACCTTGGGACAGTGTTAATTACAGCTCAGACAACTTCATACTTTACAAGCACATTCTATGGACAACTTCTGGAATTCATGGATCATGCTATCCCAGATAACTACAAGACTCACTCCTCCAAAGGCAGGGGACCTGTCTACTGGACCATGGCCACTACTGAGCTATACAGAGACAGGAGGAGGCTACTACATTATAGAGCACAATCACAATCTGGAAGGCATCTCTGATCAGTACTAGGGTATAGCTATGATCAGTTGTTGATTCTTCTAAGGCCCACTTCTAACGGACACTTGAAACAGACACTATGGACAATCACAAGGCCTTATTTAGTTATGTCAGGGACCTGTGTGGGAACTCACAGATATGCTGTGAGTTACTGCATAATTACAAATTATACAGTGAACCCACTGACATTGCAAACATCCTGGACAACAGGTTCAGTGGGAATGTTTCCCCACCATCCCCCCTGCAGTGCACATGTCCATCACAACAGGGTGTAGCCTCCCTGACATCACAGATGAACATGTGTGTGCTGCCCTCTCCATAGCAGACAACACAGCATCAGTGGGACCAGATAGTGTCCCAGACTGTGGCATACACGAGATTCATGACAAACTTCACACTCACATTATGTCACTGTTCAATATCACAGTTACTACAGGATGTGTACCCATGGAATGGCGTACAGCTATGGTGTACCCACTCCACAGTGCTGGTGCCACAAGGGACCCTGGACATTATCACAATATATGCTTAACTATCCTGGTCTGCTATGCTATGGAGTGTATCATCATGGAACACATACACATACACATTGTGAACCTACAGACACTAGATCCTACACAATTTGGTGTTGTTGAGGGCATATCTTGCCTCTTGAAGATGTTTGATGTCTTTAAACAGTTAATAGGTCCATAGACATACACAGGGTTGTCCACACCGCCTACCTGGAGCTCGCACACCACTTCTACACAATACCCCACTTGGCCTTTACACATTAGATCACCGTATTCAATATATACACATATGTCACAAGATGGATTGCTAACTGGATCATGGATAGCAGACACATGGTCAGTATTGTAGGTGCCATGTCTGACTATACACTAGTTACCTCTCTTGTTCTGTATATATTTCTGATACATACTGGGTAACACAGGAGGAATATGGATGACGATGTTTGCAGATGACTGCAAACTGTGTGCCATATTCGACTACACAGCTGGCACAAGCATCCTCAGAAAGGGTCTCACAGAGATGGATGACTGATGCCTACAGCTACCTTACTTTAGATGCATAGTCATCACCTTTGGTAGTAACATCTTGCACACACATTACCACATAGGTGATGATACATCACGTACAGTGTGTGTGGTTTGTGATTTGGGGACATGAATACTTAGTACTCTTGCCTTTGACATTCACGTTGCCAATGTTGTTGGACACACCTTCTATTTAGGCAATCTTATCCCATACAGTTTTACATCCAGATCAGGTGGGGGTCATTGTGACCCTGTAGTTATCTGGCACATGCTTGGATACAATGGCCCATTCTGGATGTACCTTACCCAACACCTGCAGCAACTGGAATGTACACAGATTTACATAACCAAGTGGATCTAGGGACTCACACAGATGGTATGCACAGTTTAGCTATGGTCACCCCAGCTCTCCTCAGTTGCTTACTGCCTACTTGGATGCAGTCTGTGCTTTTTGTTTGATGCCATGTCCATCACAGCATTGATGGACAGGCTCCACATGAGGATATTAAAGTCCCTTACAGCTACATGCTCCAGGGACAGGTACGTGAGCAATGATGTTAATAGGACATGCTGGAGGGGAATATTACCATCACAGAGGCTCCACTCACTCGGGAATGCGATCACAGTACCATATATGCACAGACCCACGCTCACCACCTACAGGTGACATCTTCACAGGTGGACGGGTGATTGTATGTTCAGCCCTGCAATATGTTATGGGTCCTTGCTAGACAGAGGCAGACTGACATGAACATATGTGTGATATCTTGTGTGACCTACTATTGACAGGCACAGTCTACGGATCTAGCGTGATTGCAGAATACAAACACACTGTGGCTAGGCTTCTACATACCCTAGGGCAGATAGCCTAGTGTCAACCTCTGAACCTATGCTAATGTTCGGGATGCACATTGTTCAGTGATGGTACTGATTGCAGGTTTTGTTTCTTCTTTGCTTTACCACTTCCTATGAACAACCTAGGTTTCTGCATAACATATTTGATTGTGACAGGATTTCACTATTTTATATTGTGTCTGTTGTCATATCACTGTGTGCACATGGTGGATTGGTGAATAGTGCAAGGTTCCTGGGTTGACACTTGCAACTGAGGGATATGTGTGGCCCACTGCTGTACTCAAACTTGACCTAAGTGTGTGAGCATGCCCAGTTCAGACTTTCAGTGCTTTGTTGCCTGACATTTGTCTCATAGTTTCAAGTGTATGAGCATGCCCAGTGTGACCTTGCAGTATGTTGCTGTCTGAGGTCCACTACGTTTGTTGATGTGTGTGAACATTACCAATATTAACATTTATACTATATGTGTGTTGAATATCAGGTTCTATTATTACTGCAGGCCTCACCTTTGTGTCTTAACTCGACAGGGATTATGCTATGCCTGCAAGGTTTCCATGAGATACTTAGCATTGACTTATCAACATTTTTTCATACAAGCTGACCATTGACATACTGTCATTATTTAGTGGTTCTGTACTCTGACTATAGTGCACTGTATCCTGGGTTCGAGGACTATCACTGCTTCATATTTTCATACATGCCAGAACAGACTACTTCAAGAAAAGCGAAGCAAATACGAACTTGTTAACCTGCTTTTGATGAACTATACCCACATTTGACCAGACTTGCACAACATTGCTCAATGTTGCCCAACATTGCTGGACAGTGCACAATATTGCTGAACATTGCCTGTAGTTGTGCTACTTAGTGTGCACAATTTTGTTTACATATACTAAATAGTGGTGAGAGCTGTTTAGCAGTGCTTTATATTGCTTAACACATAGCAATCATGCCTCAGGTGGTGCTGCAGGGCTGCCTATGTCAGATGCACATTTTACACTCCCTATACATGTTTGTTAACAGGTAGTGTCAAGTTAGGCATTGCTTTTACTGTATGTGTGAGTCGGAGAGAGGTATCATTTCCAGGGTTCCTACTGAGCCAGTGTATATGCTATGCGTTGCCTCTTTGCCAAGGCCAAAGCATAGTGGGCACACCTCCTTCTGCCTACTGGGGCAGGCTCAGGTTGTTCCTCCTCCGAGTCACGCTCTGCCTGTGATGGCCTTGGCAATGGTGGGGGGCTGTTGTGCCTGGCCCTATGCTGCTCCTGCTGCAGCTGTTTTCACAGGATCATATTGTGTAGCATAGCACATACCATGACTATTTGGGTACATGTAGTTGGTGAGTACTGCAAGGCTCCTCCAGATGTGTCCAGGCACCGGAACCGTGACTTGAGCAGTCCAAACACACGCTCAATTACATTTCATGTTTGTGCGTGTGCCTCATTATGGCGTTCCTGTTCAGGTGTGTGTGCATTTATGATGGGTGTCATCAGCCACGGCTCGAGTGCATATCCAGCATCCCCCGCTAGGTGAACATGAGGGATGTCCCTATTGGCAAATGTCTGGTACAGCTGTGTCAGATGCCAGATATGGGAGTCATGGTAGCTTCCAGGGTGGCCAGCACACACATTCATTATTATGCCCTGGGCATCACACATGACCTGGCAGTTGATGGAGGGGTATCCCTTGCGGTTATAGTAGACCCTACCCCGCTCACCGGCTGGTGCTTTGATGCAAATGTGCATGCAGTCTATTGCACCCACTACCTCAGGGTACTCTGCTATTTGCTGGAAGAGACGCATATTGCTGGCCAATACCTCACAGGAATTGGGGAAATATACATGATCACCGACATGTGTTGCCATGGCATTCAGGAACTGGTGCAGTACCCTAGATGCTGATGCCTGTGAAATCCCCATCATATCACCAGTTGGTCTCTGGAAGGTACCTGTTGCTAATATTCTTAGGCCAACACAATACCTTGGTTTCCACTGGGATGGGTTCCCCTCTGTTGGTTCTATGTGTGAGGCATGGCCTGCCCAGCTCAACAATTTGCTGCATGAGGTCTCTGTCCACTCTATAGTGCTCCACTATCTCCAGCTCATGTAGCCCCTGGTAGGTTACCCTAGGCCTGTACACTCTTCTCTGTCTCCTCACGGTGGGTTGCTCAGCAGCATTTGCATTGCCACCACCCTCAGCATGTTGCATATGTTGCCTTATGACAGCAATGGCAGCCACTAACATTTCTTTGTCTCAGTAAAGCTTTTTCAGTTTTCACTTCTATTAGCTTACTGCAGTGTTGCAGTGTGTCTGAGAAAATTCATACTGGAATGTGCTTGGCTGTGTTTTGAGTGCTGGGCTAGTGTAATGCCTGTGTAATTGGCTGATTCCAATTGTTTTCACCTGCTAGCTCTGCTAGTTCTCCCTGGTTAACTTCCTACTATTTGTTGTACTTCCTTTTCCCTTTCTGTTTCCTCAGGGGGCAGCGCCGCGCAAACAAGCGCAAGCACATGCACACCAGCTCACATGCGCGCACACATGCTTACACGGACTAAAACTTGCTTATTCCTGTTATAACGCGCGCACACCGGTGCAAACACGCTTACAACTGTATACACAACCTTACATATGCTTACTCAAGCCTACACGCGCACACACACGCTTACACACGCGCAAAAGTTGAATTTCTTTCATTACTTTACAAACTCTGTTAGTATTACATAAATATTATTTAATTTACAATATTTCTTAAACAGAAAAAATAATAAGGAAAGCCAGTATTTCACTGAGTAATATAGTTTAAAATTTTTATTTTGTTTTAATAATTTCCCTTTATTTAACATTTAATTAAACTATTAATATAGCTATTGCATACTTGTAATTTCTTTAATTCTATTCTTATTCATTGAATTAATTAGTTATACATGAATACATCAAACTCTCAGTTAACCGGCACCCATGGGGATTGGTGGATGTCAGATAACTGTAGTTTCTGGTTGCTTGAAAGTTACAATTAAAAAAAGGCCTGACTAATACTATACCCTATACTATTTGTTTGGTTTGACTTGTTCTCAGGTTGGGGAGAGAGGGAATTTATTCCTATCTCCATTTTTAAAACTTTAAAACTCTAAAAATGTAAAGTATTTTTCTGCAGGGGGAAACAGAAAATGCAACACATGAAAATTGTAATGTATTTCTTCAAATTTTTTTTTTTCGCTGGTTGCTTGAGAGTAATGGTTGCTTGAGTTGTGGTTAACTGAGAGTTTACTGAATTCCTTAATTAAGTTGATGTCATAATGAACATTAACAGACTCATTTAATTATGTTTATTAATTTATTTACTTGGAATGTTGATTTGTTTACTCAGAACATTAATTTTGGAACTTTAATCTTAAACTCACATACTATTGCTTACAAAAGTTTTATAATGAAGTTAAATAGAATGAAGAATTCCTGCTAGTCACTGACATGCTAGAAAATATTAAATGGAGTTGACATGATGACAGTCTGTAATATTCAACCAAGCAGTAGGCTCACAGAAAAGGGAATTAACAGTAGTGTTGTGAAAATTTATATTCTACAATATCACAGTTGTACAGATGAAAGTCTATGCAAAATAAGGTAAGTCCATATGAAGCCTTGGGGATTATTGATCAGATTATTGCTGTCCTTTCAGATTTACACAAATTACATAAGGACAAGGACTGAATAAGACACACAGATGTGCCCAAGGTAATCTTAATTAGTAAATTATAAGAGAATCTCATGTATGATTTACTTTCCCATAGTATGTATTTTGGCCATCTTGCAATTTGCTGCTTCTATTTTATGTGCTTCTATGCTTTCCAGTAGCTATGGCTTGAATATAGCGGTGCAAGTAATCTGCTAAATGCTGATATATAACAGTGCTGACTATAGTAAAGACATTTTAACAAAGAGCTAAATTATGAAGTCAGATGAAATATAAATTGGGAACTGTTCCTTCTTAACACTCATTACCATAGATCCTTCATTTCAATGCCATGCCTGAGAGCTTAAGAAAAGTGTATGATACAGCTTAGTTTTATGAGATATGAATTTATATGTGGTGAGTTATAAAACTACTCAGTGTGGAATCACTACTCTGTTTCTTCTTGTTTAATTTGAATAATTGTAAGTGGATATGACTGAAGCTGATAACATAACTATTGTAGCTGACAAATAATAAAAAGATGGGATAACTATAGAAAGTTGAAAAAATATCTTCAAGAATTTCAGCATTTAAATCATTGCAATATTGTTCCTTTGGTCTATGAAGATACTGAAACCATCATTCTAATTATAAAATGAGATATCACATTGCTATAGGAAAGGGAAAATTAGCCATATGCCTTTTTCATTGACAGTTATTGTTATTATGATTATTATTATTATTTACCTTGTACGTTATGGCATTATCTTATGATATTTAGTTAATCATATGTCTGTGTTCTTATCATACAATAATCATCTAAACAAGTTTGTCATTATAAGCTGCACTACATATGCAGCTTTGTAGCTTTCTGTATGAATGTATTTAATGTAGAGGTAGTTATATGGATGCTATCATTATAAAATATACTGTACTCATATAGAGAAGTCAATGCAAGGGCAATTGTAGTATTATAAAGAAAGGAAATAAGTTATGAGAACAAGCAGTGCATATACCAGTGGTATCATATTAGTTGTGATGATACAGCTTCTTAATTTAGATAATTTTAATTGGGTTTCTTATATCTTTAGGTTACTTTATTTTGATGTTGATTAGCTTTGGTGGAAGAACTATTCCAGGATATGTTTGTTTTTAAACTTTACTGAGATGTATAAAAAAAATGTGAAAATAAATTATGGATGTATTATGAAGTAGAAATTGTTTAAACAGTTTTAAACCCAACATAAATATACTGAAATTGTATGGCTTTTTATGGATATCATCAGGATTCAATGTGTTGTTTAGTAGATTATATAAATACTATTAAAAACAAAATGCTAGATATTGGATTTCGGTTTTACTGCTGAGCATGAAAGATTTAACATTAGTAACCATATGTTTTATAACATAGACAGAAATAAATTATAACTTGACATATCCAGCTGGTATTACTTTACTAATAAATGGCAATCAAAATAAAACAGTATTAAGTTTAATTCTCAAATGAATAGTATACTACAGATGTTATATGAAAGAAAGTTTAGGGCTCTCAGAGTAATAATATGGCATGAAGCTTATTCAGCTTTTTAAAATACTAACTGATATGTTTTACACTGTGATTGATACAATCAACTAGAATATAATAGCAATGTATTTACTGCCATTACACAAATTCACTGTATGATATATGGAATTGACATAGCTGTTTTAATGGCTACATTGAAACAGAGGAGAACCAAATTAAAAGAAGTATGAAAGATGAACCCGAGATTCATGAAAAACTGTGTAGGCTACACGTGAAGCCTACAACATGTTTACATGTTAGCGTGATGAGCAACAGCACTAATTGCACATGTGTGTTGCTCATCATGCTAACATGAATAGAAGCATGTTTCCATGGCCAGCAACAGTGTTGGTGGCCAGGAAATCATGTTGAGCAGCACAAGCACACACAGTAAACAAACAGGCTTTTCTGTGAGCAAACCTGTTAAGTATGTTCTCGTGGACAGCATGAAGATCTGCAAAAGGTAAATAATGCATGCTGTACACAGTCAGAGAAAGCTTACTGACTGTACTGTGCACATACATGAAGAATATGAATCTAGTAATAAGAAAAATATTATGTGAAACGGCAAGGGTAACTACAATAGATGGGTTATCAGACAGGAAAAGTGTACTAAGGACAATGTGCATAGAAATCAAAGAGATGTATACAGAAATATATAAGGTGGAGGGTAAATCTTCAAATTCTAGTATGATAATTGATGTGAAGGTGCTTATGTCACAAAGACAACTTTGTAATATTAAAATTATGCAAGACGTATGTCAGACTAATTAATGGTGATCAAAATTCCTGAGCCAATGCAGGCAAATAAAAGTAGACATGATATTATAGGATATGACAGTTATACAAATTCACATTGTAACAGATGAGAATTACATGACATATGAATGTCATTGACATGCTGAGATGAGATACCCATGTAACATGTTGGAAAATAGGAATGGCTTAGAAGCCACAATGTCCTTTTGCTAGAACTGAACCCATACCAGCAATGTAAACACTAATCTGTGGATTCCTCACTAAATGAATACACTGCCTCAAGGCTTTATTCCTCTACTCTGTCTCCTACAGGCTTTTGAGGGGACAAGGCATTGTCAGACCCCATTCTGAGGGGCCTCCTGCATAGCTGCAAAACAAACAGCACCAGAATTACCCATTCTAAAAACTTAAACCTTGCCTGTGATATAAATAGGACCTGCTGGAGAGACAGGTATGTATCCCAGGAATTATCCTGTCTCTGGAACAGGCTTCCCATCCATGTGAAGCAGAGTTCCTCCCTAACCCAATTTAAGTACAATCTGCACAATTGGATGGAGAACAGGGAATTCATCCCTGGTTTGGCACCTATGTCTCTAATGGACACAGACAACCTGTAAATTGTTCATCTCCCAGGCCCTAGCTTGTAAATGTTTCATCTTCCAAGCCCCTGCTCACAACTGTCTAGGGTATCAGAATTTGTCAGAGATTTGGGATGCATGGCTAGACTTAAAAAGGCTCTTATTGTCATTAGCCAGGTAAACACCTATGAACCTGCGAACAGTGTGCACTACAGAAGTAGGCCTAATATATGTATGAGGAGAATCACCCTTGAAGGGAATAATGCACCTCAATATTATAATAGTTATGCATCCTGCATTTAGGTCTGTGTAGTGTTACAAATGCAGGAGTACAGTGCCCTGGCATAACACACTCCTGCCTGACACAGTTATTGTGCCAACAGATAAGAATAGATGCAAACCCCACACCATGATGCAATGTATTCCCCAGAGCTGTGTTTTGTCAGCATCTGCCACAGGAGGTAGCAATGGGTATTGTCCTAAACAATTGAAATTAATGTGTGAATTAAGAAAGGATCCCTGAAAATGAATGTCATATCAGCATGTCAGACTGATGGCAATCAAGTGAGTATGCTTATGTGCGCACAAATGTGATCAGTACTATATCAATGTTCTGTGGTCAAGGATGGCTTCTTTGTATGTCTGTACACATACCCCCCAAGAACTGTAGCACTCTCATATGCATCACAGTACTCAATTCATGTGCCAAGGTAGCACTCTCACCATTACGTTGATAAAACAAATGTGAACTTTCAGGAAATCCAATGATATGTTCACATGTGTTTGTCTAACATATCAAAGGATAACACTGACATGATGTAATCATTGTGTGACATCAATATGTTCATACAAAAGGAATCCCTATGCTAGAATTGAACATCAAGCTATACAACTCCTTCAAATAAGAGGATAGCTATTAATCATGTTTGTCACAGCAGAACTGCCATCACAGGTGTTGAACTCCACTATGTAAAGTCATTCAGTCATCTGTACTTCATTTGCCCTTAATTTGTATCTGCTAAAATGTATAGAGAAGGCCTCTGCCACTCTATATTTATACAACCTATAACTGGGGAAGGGATGACTTTCCTGCAGAACAGTTGAGGACACAAATGCTTACAGTCACTCAGGGCTAGTTTGAAACTCTTGCCTAACCATTGTGAAAATCGCCAACATAGTGGGATCAGTGAATATGTCACAGTATAAGTGCATCACCAATTGTCATATGTGTGGTTATGGGAAAGCATTGCATTATGTGTGTGACTCAAGGAATATGTGTCCCTGTCATTCCTTAGAAAGAAATGTATTGTATGTCAGACAACATTGCCTGATGCTAGCTATACCCAAACACATCTGTGGCCCCCTACTGTTGTCACTGTGATGGTAGAACAACAATTATATAAACTGTAGATACAATCTTGTATTGGAGCACATGCCTTACTTATGCAACAACATGCATTATATTATAGCAAGTGAAAACGCTTAGCCTCTGATGTTTTATCATTTTATTATTATAAAAGGACTGTTTCTTTTTGTGTAGAACACGTTGGTTTGTGTGGTTTTCATTTTAACATGTGTTATATTGTCTCATATCCTCAGTCCTGAGGTGGTATTTCACTAGAGGTGTGATGGAATCACAATCTATTCAAATGACAGGATAAGTGTGCAATATAGCCTTTCCAAAGGAAATATAAAATAAACTCTTGTAACAGTAACCAACATCTACACATAAACATAGCGCATAGTGATAACACTGCTAACATGTACAGTGACTGCAAATAGTGATGTTGTGATTTGAACTATATAGCTAACATCAGAGGCTAAAGAATGTTTGCTAAAACAAAAGTGCAATTACAGATTTATTTGTTGACTGTGACTCAGAACATTTCGATAGATTACATCACCATTGTGTATCACCTTCATGTTTCTGCTACATTTATTTGCAGCCTGTACTGCAGAGTAAGAGAAAGAAATGCACAAACACAGATGACAGTCATTCCTGTATTCAGACTCCCTACCTAGGTATGTAAACAACCTACACACAAGTATATTATATGCACACACCATAGGAGAAATCTAACTGCATGTGAACCACACTGCAGCTTTGAAATTAAGTCATTAGCTGTATCATGCAAAGGATATGAGGGTCTCATTGCTGTATTTGAACTCCCTACCTATCGGATTACACAATCTATAAACAAGCGTATTATATGCACATGCTACAAGAGAAATCTGATTGCATGTTGAGGCACATTGTATCTTTCAATGGAAGTCATCAGCTTATCATGTTAAACAGATGTTTGTGGAAAAATGACTTCTACAGCTATGTGGAAATCTAAATGTTGTCAATACTAAGAGTTGTAACAGACTCCTGAATCCATTATACACACTCACCACAGGAAATGTCTGACTTTTGTGGCATGAAGGTGCATTACTGAAATGATGACCTCATCAGCGTGTTGCAAACAATATGCATTTGTAGACAGAGGGAAAAGGAGATGTGGGATTGACCTGAACATGTAAATGTTTCTCACAAGTAGGAGTCAAATGAGCACAGGTGTTGGATTAATCCTTCAGTGATTCTATGGACCCACCATCACACACTCAAGTAGATTGCTGTGAGATTAGAACTCCCTACCTATCTAGCTATGTAATCTAAAGAACACAGTACTTAATGCAAGTGCCACTGCAGAAATCTGACTTTCATTGTGTGAGAGTAAACTTTATAGAGGATGACATCAGTGTGGTGTTGCAGAGAAGATGATGTTGAGAGAAGAGTCTGATATTGATGTGGACTCGCCCTGCAGTGTAAAATTAACTCTAGGCAATTACTGTACTGTGGACAGCAGTAGTTAAGGTCATATCTGCACAACTCATAACACACACACACAAGTAAACTGCTGTGAGAATAGAACCCCCTACCTATTTAGCTATGCAACCTAGAAGACACAGTACTTAATGCAAGCACCACTGCAGAAATCTGAATTTACACTCTGACAAGGCAGTGTAGATAGGATTAGTGTCTTATTTTATGTCAGAGACACTATTGTGATGTTGAATATTTTATGCAAATCCATATTTGTTGATATGGCAGAGTAAGGGCAATGTTATGATCAATAACACATACACACTGCTGACTTATGTCAGCTATGCTGTCATTAATGTATACTGCAGAACTAAGAGTGACATGTACCTACTTGTCTTGTGTATATAAGACATACACATACTTGTAAAACAAAGGATGGACAATAAATCATCCATGGATCATCATGTAATGAAAGGTATCGATTTTAGCAATGGTATGTGCTCATGCATGGTCAGTGTGGACTATGAATACCAAGCAATACTTAATGTTCCAGTGCTGAAGGGATAGCAAATGATTTCTGTGAGTCAAGACAATATGTGGTTGTATGTCATCTGTAAGTGTCAGTGCTGCAGTGCAAACCCAAATGTCCAGAATGAAGTGGGCAATTCACCAGACAGTTCACTGTATTTCACATGAGCACATTACACAACTTCCATGTAATGAAGTAATATCATCCAGTAGCAATAGTTATTTTTGTTCAAAATCAGTTTTTAAAGCACATTTGTGTGCAGTTTGATGTGTTGAACTGGGACTGTAGTGCCAGTGTTTAGTTATGTTCAGCGGTCCTCCCTGGCAACCTTTGCACAAATAAAAATTGCTAAGGAAATGCTGTGAATCTGATTACATTTACAAGACATCAGGTTTATATGCCATTTTGCATACACACATTCCACATGTTTTGTTATACCTTTCAATATTAGCTCCAAATCTCAAATCAGAAATGAAGTGTTGTGCTTGTCTTCTCCATTTGCATGACAGTATGCTGTGAACAAACAAAGTTCTATGCTGAAGAAAACAATGAAACACTGCATTTGGTGTGCCTTCTACAAATAGTAAACTGGCTTAGCAGTGATGCATGACCATCAACACTCTGGACAGTACTTAGTAGATAAATTCCACCTGCTAAGCTAGGTTTCTCTGTAGCACAAGCTATATACTTTCTGAACTTAATGAAAAACCAAAGTTTGACTCCAGTATGCAGATGATTTTACAGAGTGCCAGCTTGTGATTATTATATCAACTTTTTATTATGAGTTTAAGAATACCTATGAATAACTGGGTGTACAATGAGGTCTAAAGCAAACACTCACTTCATTATGCAATAACACCTGAAGCGCAAGCTAGCATGGCATACTACAGTTGCTCCTTGTCAGACATCGTGCAACTGCTGAACACCAGAACTGATACAACAGATGGATCTTAGAGAGATATATAGGCAACTCATTTATAGGAAAGACAGTTATAAAACAGGCAGTATGACTTTCATCTAATTCTGTATATGAACCAGTGTCAAGATGAAGAATTAAGTTTACAGACTTGATCATTAACTCTAGACCCCACCAAGGAAATTCACTATCCCATATGTCAAAATAACACCTTTAGCCAATGGCAGATGTAGCTTTTATTCTTCAGCAAAGTAATGGCAGACAGAAAATGCCATGGCATGACATTTACATCCATCAGATTAATGAATAGTGAACAGTACAAAGGGGTGAGAGAGAGGGGGTGAAGATAGACATAGGTATAGAGACACATATGTAAGGGTGGTGTTATGGGTCAATAAGGTACATATTTACTGTGTGTCCTCAGTAGTATTAATCGGACATGCTCTATATCAGTAGGTGATGGCTGCAGTGGTGAAAAAGCTGTAGGACAGGCAAAAACTGATGATGACATGGGTAGAGGAAGGATGGTTTAATAATATATCCTTATGGGCATGGATGTGTTTGCAAATATTTTTTTGCAACAGAATTCAAAAGTTGTTTGTGAAAGTTTGTTAATGGATAAAAATTAAGATGTATGTCATTAAACATATCATAAATGTATAACATCACAGTAAGAAATAATGTACCATACATCTGGACTTGATGCTATGTCCAAAAAGCAATCTTTCGACAAAAGATTTATGTCAACACTCCACAGAGGAAATTGCACTTGTTATATCCAGTAGTCAAAGAACCATTTGAGTAACTGTTTCAAAATATTGTGTCTTTACTCTGTATTCTAAGAATTCAGTATGCTTAAGCACCTCTGTGTTAAGATAACCAGACTGATGTGGGTGATGGCAACTGACCAAGTTTTGCCATAAGACATGAGCAGCCATTCAGTGTCTCTTGGCAATGGTGCATGATGCCAAACTCTACACAAATGCTGGGGACAAGAAGTGAAAGCTTTCTTGTGGGACGGTTTTGGTTCTGTGTGCTGTGTGTGATATTTTTTTTTAACAGATTAAACATATGAAAAAGGGGTTAATAGGAAAGTGGTGAAATGGGGGAGCAAGCAGGGGGAAGGACATAAAGGGCAAAGAATAGAGGAATTTGCAGGAAGGTAGTGGGAGAGAACCATAGCTTTCCACTTTTTCACAAGATAAATGTAGAAGTGTAGTCAGAATTTGTTGATTTTGGATTGTCACCACACCAAGGGTAGGTGAAAATAATGTTGTACAGCCAATTGTCAAAAAGACATATAGATGAAGTAGAGAACTATGTATGGGTTGTTATTTTTTTGTGGGACAGGTGCCCTTTTTTCGTTTACATTTTTTTTTCTTTCAAAGAGAGAGGAGTGTTGTGGAAGGTGCTTAGGAATGTGAGGGTCAGGTAGGAAGGTTAGGTAAGGAAGCAGGTGCAGACATACAGTACAAATAAGACAAGGATGGTTATGTCCACAAAAGTTTGAAGACACTATGATTGTGGATAGGTAGGGGGCATCAGAGGTGCACCCATTCCAAGCCTGTGAACAGTGAAAATCTAGTCCTCACCCCTCAGAACTGTCAACACTTGTCTCCTGTCTCAGTTTCCTGTGCCAGTACTCAAAGTGGCATCATCCTGGAAATGAGGCAAAGCACCTTTTTACACTGCTGATTGGGGCACTGAGGCTTTTTTCCATAATACCCTTCACCAGCCCTGTTAGCTCTTGGTGGGTGGCAAAATCACTATCTCCATGAATAGTACTCCTGGACTGTACCGGTGTACTAGTTGCCAGGGCAGAACTACCTGATGTGTATGGGTCAGGTAGGGCAGGGATTGTGGAAGCAACACTGACAGCCTGGGACCCTGAAACACTGGGAGGATGATGGACTGATCATTTGTGGTTGGTCTATCTCTCTGTGCTGCATGTCAGGTTTTATAAGCAGAAATATATGACAACAGAACATTTTAAGCCATATTAAATATTCTCCCACCCACAAAAAAAAAACAAAAAAAAAAACAAAGAGACAGAAGGGGTAGGGTGAGACAAAGGAGAGTTAGGTCAATGGCATATCACATCACTATATAATTTCAGAAAATAAACAGTTATGATTATGAAGTCTATACATCTTTGCCACATCTTGGTATCATAAACAAACACAAACTTTTCCAGGTAACTAAATGGGTTCCAAATAGCAGAAAAAATGTAAACCCACAGTACAAAGCTATAAATCCAAACTTCTTGAAGAATAGCTAGGGTTGCCACCCCTCCATTTTTTTTCCAGACTATCCGGAAATCAAACTGATTCTCCGGTAGTCCGGAAACACTGTACAAACTCCGGTATTCTGTTTCAAAAAGGAAACAGACTATCGGAGTTTGTAAATCGGCTGATTTACTATGCTTTTTTTACAGAAAAGCATAGTAAATCAGCCGAAAGCAGGCAGCAAGAACACAAAAAGAAGGCGTTCCCCACCGAGTGATGCCATCACAGCGTCACAAAATGGGCGGAATGTGGGCAGGAAATGGGGTGGGCGGGGTTACTGATGACATGAGGGGCATGGCTTTACTCCGGTTTTCGCCACGAAGGAAGGTGGCAACCCTAAGAATAGCTTTATTAGGAAACAGAAATGAGCAACAAGACTTTCAAGTTCTAAAAACTCCTTTTCAGTGCTTGTACCATTAATCAATTGCAATGCTCTGATATCATAAACACAAATATTTATTACAATATTGCTTTCCTGCATACAATTACAATAGTTATTAGACTTACATTAAGACCTGATGCATATGTACCCCGTGTATGTCTGAGGTGAGTTAACATCTCTTGGTATAGCTCATTGTTCACTGCAATGTCTTTAGCAGCTATATAAAACAGAATAAGACAACTAGAGACAAGAAAGCATATTGCATAACAGTCTTGGCTGGGTAATGCATTGTATATCGTTTAATACAAATATGTCAGTATACTTATACAGCTGTGGGATGTCAGCAGTTCTAAACTCATCATCCCATCAGTTAAGGAGACTTTTCAGGCCACTATAGTGATGACAACAATTCCCTCCAGTGCATGGGATGCCAGTTGCACTGCAGACCACCTTGACTACTCTGTTCGAAGCCTCAGTCTTATACTGAGATGCAGTAATTTCCCCTGCAGTAGCCTATGACTGCAGTGTTTCATGAGGAGTGCCACAAAAAATCATGGACTCCTCAACACCCCACGTCTGTGCTCTAAATTTAGAACCATCATCTCCCACACCAGCCATGCCTGCAGAAGTGAAGAAGCAACTTTAAGGATGAATCGTCGTCACTTTCCAATCTCACATTTAATGGCTAGGGAGCAAACACTTACAACCTTGCCAACTGCATTTGCATGATGGTAAGCACAAAGAAGCACTTGTAAGCAAGGAGAAAGGTATTTTATCAAACAGCAGTGTAGGTGTGAGACATGGCAATGAAATTTGCCATGTGTGATGCTGAAAATTTTCTCAGTTTTTTATATGGTGAACACTGAGGGCCTCAAAAGCTTGGCTTGTTATCCTTGTTGTTTTGCAGGTTAAATAGTATGACTTAGCACATAACTTCCTGGAATTACATGCTGTAAAAAGGTAGTTAACCAATGTGGGAATCAAACAGAAAGAAATAATGTATATGTTTCAAGCAAGGTGATTATTTGTCAGTGCTACAGGTGAAATCCATTTCAACCATATTTATTACAGACAGACTGCATTCAGTATGAATGGAGATATACTTCAGATAGACCTGTAAATGTGTGACTTTAAGAAGTTGTATGAAATATATTCTCATGAAAGAGGCATTATTACTGTTTGCAAATGGTGCAATGGTACAAAGGTTTGTGTTGTCCCTCACAGCAAGAGGTTCTCTGGTTTGATTCTTGGCTGGGGTGCCTTCTGTGCAGAGTTTGCATGTCCTCATTGTATTCATGTTTGTTTTCTCTTGGTGCTCTGGTTTCCTCCCACATTACAAAGACATGTATCTAGAGCATTTCTCCCTGGGCCTCTGCTGAAAATTGTCTCATTCCAAGTCAGACTTTCCCGGTAATAAATAAAAATGTATGTCAGATGGATAGGCTTTCATGAGATGATTAATACGGTTGGGATATGATGCATACATGCATACTGTCTTAAACACAGACTTGGGCTTTGTGAAGAGAGAGATGATTTTCACTTTAGTATTCAACCCAATATATATATATATATATATATATATCTATATATATCTATATATATATATATATATATATATATATATATATATATATATATATATATATATATATTCAAGTTCATTTTTAACTCATTATCATAATTATCCTGATTGCACAATTACACACACATTCAATTGTGTTTCATAACTAAATAATTAATGAGATATGCTAGTTATAAAAATCTAAGTATCAAAGCATTAGTGAGACATTTTTTGCAATAAACATAATTATAGTACCAGTTGTATGGTGTGTTACCTTCATAACTATAGTGATCATAGAAATTACATTTTGACAGCCTTTTTCAAAAGTAATTTTTTTATGGATTTGAACCCTGGATCACCTGTGTTCTACTTCAAAAGTTAGTGGACATACACCTTCTGCCACAGAGGCAGTTACATAGCAAGTGGATGTTCTCCACTCTGTACTGTCCAGACTGCTGACATTCACACATTGCCACTAAGTCTGCTTGTGCTACAGAAGGCTGAACAAATAACATTTTTCATGTTTTTCGTTAATCTGTTAAGCTTGATTGCATGCTTTTCAGCAGCAAGTAAGTGCACAAGGCAAGATACACAAAACAAGAAGCATTTGAATTCTGATGAAATTAAGTCATACATCTGGAGTAATAATTTTCATACTTCTTTTTACGTTGCATGGATTTGAACCCCAGAGCAACTTTGTTAAGGGGCCAAAGTCACTGCATTTACAGATTTTGCCACAGAAACAGGTATACTGCATGTGAACTTCACTTACTCTTTAGTAATACCAAGTAGTGGTGGCAAAACTGTTTGTGCTAATGAAGATAACAGAAATGAAATTGTTCAACATCTAAGCAGTGCTAAAAGTACACTGGCAAAAAAAAAAACATATATAACAATTTATATTCCACAGAAAGGATCATAAGCTACATTTTCACATCTGCTAAAAACTTTCCAAGCAGCATGTGGATTCAAACCCTGCATCCTCTTTCCTGTTTCTTTAAAATCATTTAATTTAACCCATGTGCTATGATGATGCTTAGATGCAATGTAGAAAGTTGTTTTTTGCTGCTGTTCAAAGTGCTGTAGCAAAGTGCACCTGCGCCAATGTGAAATGTGCTACCGATGGCAAGACAAGTTAAATTTCTCAGTTTGTACCTTAGGTAGTGGACTGCCATTCACCTCTTCAAAACATTGCCAGTCAAGAGTGCACTCTGCCAAAAGACACATAAATGAGGAACTTCTTCTTCTTCTTTCGGCTTTTTCCCGGTTAGGGGTCGCCACAGCGGATCACCTTGTCCGCACATTGAATGGCAGTGGAGTTTTACGGTGTCGAGTTGCCAGCCCGGTGCCCAACCTTCCACAGAAGGCACACTCACACGCACACCTAGGGCCAATTTAGAGTGTCCAATCCACCTGCAGCATGTCTTTGGGATGTGGGAGGAAACCGGAGCACCCGGAGGAAACCCACGCGACCACAGGGAGGACATGCAGACTCCGCACAGAAGGCACCCGAGCCGAGGATCGAACCGGAGAACCTCTTGCTGTGAGGCGGCAATGCTAACCACTGCACCACCGTGGCCGCCCTACATAAATGAGGAACTAAAAAGATGAAAAAATAATAGACAACTATCAGTGGTAACACATATTGGGTAGGATTGTGAGGTTTCCTAGGTCTGTGTGTGGTACACCCTGATCATAAGCTCAGAAAATATGCATTGCCTCTGTCAGACAGTACAGTATCTGGAAATGAACCATCAGCGCAGTGCAGTAAGAACACACACTCCGTTGTTTCTTATCCTTCTTTGCCAATAACACAGGGCTATACAATGTTATTTTGTAATTTGCTTGAGTATGTCTAGATCCATGTCATACTGATCAATACTTTATGGTAATAATGGTCCACAACTGTTTTAATGTCAGGTTGCCAACACTTACAGCTACTTCTCTTTATTTTCTGAACGTCTTCCCCTCCTACTACAGAAATGCAGTGTCAGGGTCATTTATTTGCATCTTTGTTTCACTGTGTAATACAGCTGATTAACATTTCAGACAGATTTTAAGCAGAGTTTGGACAGTGTTCTCTTATTACAGGGATGTCAGTGTTGTTAAGGCTGTTCTCATAGCTCTCAAGGTGCTTACATATTTTTGTTGTAAGTCTACTGTGCATGATATTTACACTTCAGAGAGAACAGTCACTTTTGTAATGATTGTTGTTACAATCAAAGCAACCAGAAACAATTGTAAGCTATTAACTGCTAACAATTATTATTGCTGCTCCCCTCAGTCCTAGGGCATGTGCATGCTATTGTGTAGCTACCTGCACCATATTTACACCCCCTATTCCAAGTATTTTTTTTTTTGATATTCAGGAATGCTAATGATTTCAAACCTCATTTGCATCTTCACAGTGCTCAGAGGGCTGAATCTATGCTATAGAATGGAAATGGTATAGTTATGGAAGTGGAAGAAGGAGAAACTGATTGGATACAGATAGAGCATTACTGCTAGTTACTTGGAGGAGATTGTTCTACAAATTACTACTCTATTTCATAAATTAAGTTTGCCCTCTGCACACACTATGTGTTCATATTTTGAATATATTTCAATATGCAATTGAAAAAAAATTGTGATGTATGCAATTTTGAAATTTCACTGTTGCTATACTGCACATTGGTAGTTATTGTTGTACTGTCCATGTTAGTATGGTTACTTCACAATATTGTGTTATCATTTGCTATTGTATGCTTGCCTCAACTGTCTGGGTGACTCATTGGCTAGGATGAGTGACATACGCAATCTAGTAGTGTCTGTGATGTTACATTTGCTGGGGGAGGGCTGGTACCCACATATTTTTGGTGTCCCCCTTGGCCTACTGCACCCTCCCACCATGTGACAATGATATTGACTGTACCATGGACTTTGTTCATTTCTGTTTGACGTAGGGTTGCAGATATGTCTGATTCACATGGTGAATATGTATGAGATTGACAGTATGCAGGTAGTTTACCTTCTTACACATTTGTTTGTGTACTGCAGTTTCCTCACTTACAGTGACATTACTGCAGTTAGGAGTCATGTGTGTTGGGGCTATCTCTGTCCGATGCTATCTGTGCACAGACATTACATGGGTAAGTAACATCTGTGGACATTGGATGGCATCACTTTTAATATTTGCATGTGGTTAGATTGTTATGTGTATTCCTTCTCTGGTGAGTGTGTTTACTATCATTTGCCTCTTAGCTACTGGATTTGTGCACACTGATTTTGAGTCTTAGGTAGTGAGTGTGAGTACAATCCTTTGCAGTTAGACAGGGTAAGGGCAAATTGTGCATGCCTATGTCTGCTGGCAACATCTGCAGTTGTAGGATCCCCCTTAGATTCCTCCACTGTGTGGTCTTGACTCCTGCTGTCCCTGTCACAGCTATTTCCTTAAGATGATACTGTGCAACACGGCACAGACTGTGAGAATTTCTACAAAGGTATCTGGGTCATACTGCAGGACACCCCCTGATGTGTCAAGACTGCAGAATCATGACTTCAGCATGCCAAACACATGTTCTATTAATTTTCTAGTTTGACAGTGGGCATCACTGTATCCTTTTTGGTGGGTGTGCATGCATTTCTGATGGGTGTCATGAGCCACGGTTCCAGTGAATAACCTGTATCACCCAGTAAATGGCCTTGTGGAACATCACCCTTGCAAAACTTGTGTAAAGCCACAAGGTGTACCTTATATGTGAATCATGATAACTGCCTGGGTTGCCTACATAAACAGTAAGGATGATACCTCAGGTATTACAGACAACCTGGCAGTTTACTGAGTGGATCCCCTTCCTGTTGATGAATGCCCTTCCCTTTTTACCAGGTCAGGCTTTTATTTCTATTTGAGTACATTCTATGGCTCCTACATCTTCAGGGAAGTGTGCTATAACAAAAAAATCATTTCTTGCTCTTGCTCTCTCATCTGGTGTGTGGAAAATAGATATAGTACCTTGCGTGTTGTAGCATAGCATTTAGATATTGGTGAAATATTCTTGAAGATGAGGCCTGTGACACCCCTACTATATCCTTTGTGGGTCTCTGGAATGTGCCAGTAGCTAATATCATTAATGCTACACATACCTTAGTTTCCATTGATATAAGTTCTCCTCAGTTTCCCCTGGGTCTGAGGTGAAAGCAACAGAGGTTGAACATTTTCTGTAGTGTTTCCCTATCAACCCTGTATCATTCTGTCTTTCAATATCATGCAGTCCATGATATGTTAAATGGGCTCTGAACACCCTTCTTCTCCTTGGACAAGGTCTGTCAGCAGCATCAGCAGTATAGATTTGAGTCTGTTGCACATACACATGCAAGGGAGCAGAAGAAGCCCCTAACATTGCTATTTTTTGTGTGATGGTGGCTGTATTCCAGTAGGATTTGGGGTTCATGGCAAAGGGCTACACCATCTCTACACATTTACTTTATAGCTTCCTGAATGACTCCACCATATTGGATTGGTTCATAAGCATGTAATTCAGGTGATTATGCTTTCATTTGCATACTGTTTTACCTTTGTTTGGAGGCTCTACACATTGTGTAAGCTGTTTAATGAATACAAAATAAAGGGCTATCATGTGTATTGTGGTGTGACATGAACACAATAGCAGCATAAAAATGAGATGTTCATGCAATTGGTCCAAAGACTATTATCATGAAGAAAGGAGAAAAGAAGAAATGAAATCAGAAGTAAGGAAATTAATATATCATTTCAGCAATGTAGAGATATAGGCATAAAGGTTGTAAATCAATTATGTTCTTGAGAATGTTAAACTTACATCTAGTAAGAATGTTTATTGATATTTAAAATGTTTTTAATTGCAAAGTTAGCATTTTTATAGTATGAACATTGTTCATTATGTTATACTGCATTGTAAAGACACAGTATTTGAGAGACTGGCCTACCTACTATTCAATTAATATATACATGGACAAGAAAGAAAATATGAGAATTAAAAAGTAAATACATTTTAAAAACCTTTTTAACTTAATACAGTTTTCTTTAATTCTGGAGTTGTGGGGAACAGTCAGTTATTTTTTTACATAGACCAATCATTAGGAAATATAATAATGCAAAAAATATTTAGTCATTGGTTATTTGATAAAGAGCTTAAAAAGTATACCTGTGGTTGGGGAAGTGTGAAATTATATGAAAGTATATAAGAATAAATGGAATAGTAATGTAATGTAATGTAAAATGTACATGTTCAACATATAAATGCACAGATGGATGCATGGATAGAAAAATGAAGAAAATGAAATAAATTTATGTTTTGTAGCAATAGTTATTGAAATGTAAGATATTGCAGTCATAGCCATACATTAATTAATACATCTGTATTGCAAAGGTTGTGTGTAATCCCTTAACCATAATTACATATTAAAAGATTTCATAAATTGTCGTGTATAATACAAATGTTTGATAAAAGGAAATAATGCAAAACAATCTAAAATGGACAATATAGTACAAACAATATTTTAGCATATTTTGTAAATGAGGGCAATAGAATAATGAGATGTGATAATGAGAGAAAGAACATAATTGATGTATGAAGTTGCACAACTTACAGATATATCTCAGTACAATTGTCTGAATAATTTGATGGCAGCCAGATATAAATAAACATTTCTAGCAAATTATTTTTAGCTTTAAGGTGAAAAGAGATAATTTTATATTTGGAAATTGTATGTACATATAGCTTTGCTATGCATATTTGTCTTCAAAACAGCATTTCAGTTATATGTGTCTTACTAGTTACACCAGCAATCTATAGATTACAGGGTTAAGTTATAGTTAATATATGTCATATAAATTATTATATACATACATACATAACTGAATGGTAAAAATTAATATTTGTAAACAAATTGATTATACAAATTATAGAAGGAAAATGAATCACAATGGTATTAATTATCATATCGTTCAATGTTAATGGTTTGAATAATGATGAGAAAGGTTTACTATTGTTTCTTTGATTGGAAAAACATTTTCCATTCGAAAGAAATGAATAGTAATACTGAAATTAAAAAAAACGAATGGTGACAATGTCGAACCAAATGCTCAACGCATTTGACTCGATATTGTTGTCGAAACCACCACGTGATAGCCGTATAGGAGCTGATGTAAATCAGACTCCTATACGACAAATCACATTTTTGCAGGGGGGCAAGCCCCCCTGCACCCCCCCATGTAGGGGGCTGTGCCCCCCCCACACCCCTACTTATATATATTCTAACTCTGAGATCGCACTACAGTGGGGATGTGGATGAATTTCCACTCCCCATTGTACCGCGATCTCCATGCAGATAGTCGACTTACACTTATGTGAATGCCATAGCTCTCAACCTTCCATGTCCAAAATAAGGAACACTAGCCCTCATAATGTGGAACAAATGGGCAAAATATGGAACACATACTAATGGCTTACTAACAACTTCAACTAGGAAGGTCATAGAATGGTTAAAATAATCTGGTTTTACTTATAAAGACGATCTTTTAATTAATTAATATGATTCACTTCTATTTACAATGGATTTCACTTAAAAAAGTTCCTAACACTGAATGTGTGACAGAGTCTTTCAATGTGGAACTTTGAGGAACTTCGAGGAACATGAACTTTTTAAGACCCCAAATGAGGTACATTTCTCGTAATGAGGTACACTTGAGAGGTATGACTGAATGCAGTAGTGCATTCGCATAAGTGCAGTCGACTATCTGGTTCACACATGTTTGTGTGCTCGACATTCTGATGTTCTGCACATTGCAGCCGGCAGAATGTCGTTCACACAAACGTATGTAAACCGATGAGAAATTATGTGGGATTTAAAGTATTTATAATGAACTCAAATATAGAATTTCAAAAAGAAATACAGCTTTTGCTAGATGTTGGTAGACTTTTGTTTAATCAATATACAGTTTTAGGTAATTTACCTTTAAAGCCAAATACCAGGAATATCAATATTATGAAATGAAACTGCTATTATGCCTAGAACAGTATTTTCATACAATGATAACAAAGAGTATTTGTCACGGTCATCATGGAATACCAAAAACAATTGTTTACATTAGGAAATATGCAGTGGATACCAGAGTAGGACAAAATATGCTAAAAGCTATTTGGATATCTCATCAAATAATATGAATGACATATTCATGTTTAAAGATGACTTGAACTGTATTCTTGTAAGATCAGACATGAATGCTAACAGAGAGCCTAAAGTCAGACAGAAAAATAACGTTAAAGAACTGGACCAGCTTATTAAATTTAAAAATGCTTAATTTTAGAGATTCCATTTGATTTTGCACACTATTTCTCTACTTTTAAAACATAAATAGCAATTGACAGGATATTTGTATCAAATGGAATTTTGCTCTAAAGTTGATTCATTCAAGATTATGTACTTCCCCTTCTCAGACCATAATGCACTGAATTTAATAATTAATTATAATAAACTATCTATAAGTAACAAAGTCCTTCGATATATCAATGTATCTAAATAACTCCATGACTAGTTTACTAAAGAATAGGAAAATTCCATTTCTTTTAATGCTAATACAATGTTAAGGAACATATTAAAATCAGACATGCATGGCAGGATATTGTCATGGTTTTGGCATGAAACTTAAGAATGGAACAATGACTTAAATAAAATCAGAAAGAACTTGATATAATTTAGCTAAAAGAGCAGAAAAAGGTGATTTGCTGTATGTGACTATCTACTGAAAAAATAAGAAATCTTAAAACATAAGTTCTCAGTAAGCATAGAAATGTATGGGAGCAGGACATCATAAGAGATGATGAGTTCCTTGTCAAGGATACAGCTGGGACCTATGGGAAGATCATGTTAGATCAACCGACAGCCATAGTAATGCATGAACTGCTGTTACAAACATTGATCAAGCACGAGCCTCTGTGGTTGCTAACATACAGGCTCATGCGCCGATGGTAATATTGATGTGTTTTTTTTTTTTTTTCATTAAACTCAAGGATGCAGATATGCAGATGAATGTTTTGTGGAAGGAAATAAAGGACGTATATCTTAAAAGGGACTGTAAATGCCATATTAGAACCACCAAACAATGGAAATGGACAGAAGACTGCAAATTGATGTGATGCTCAAGTCAGGGATGCAGAAGAGAATGGACAAAAGAATAGAAGATTTATAGATATATATATCAACCTGAAGTCCTTCAGCTTAAAAATATGAACCACTCAACACAAGATAATTGGGGTACAGAAAAGTAAAACACATTAATGTCCTCATAGAATCATAGTTTGATAAGTGTACCTGAACTACAAATCAAACATAACACTGTCAAGGAAGCACATATCAGCTGAATGTTACAATTCATCAACTGGAAATAGAAACTCATACAACAGGATATTGAATCAAACACCCTCAGTATTACATATAAAGCACTGTATTAACGAGGTGTGCTATGGAGCAATTCAAGCACAGCATTGTCAGGAAAGTACATATAAGGTGAATATTACACATGCAAAGATGAAGCAGAAATAAAAGTCCGGTCACAGGGCAAATAAATGCAACAAAGGCTGTACTGTGTATCCAGCACTGCATTAACAAGGTGACTATGGAGAAATTCAAATGCAGCACTATCAGACAAGCTCCTATCAGATGAATGTTACTCATTTGTAGACTGAATGAAAAAAGCAAAGACAGGCCTTAAAGGATTTGAACCCGTGTCTTTATTCAGTGTTTCTTTCCCAGACAGAACTTTGATAAGATGAGGCCTACAAGCACTCATAATAAGGGTGTCAGGAACGTAAATAGTAGGTGATTGCCACACATTTAAAAACAAAACCATATAATTCAGAGAATAAAAGCATACAACCCTGGGGAGATCTGAATCCTTCACAATGCCCACTAAAACGTTACAAATCACTTCATGAAAAAGTCATGCAAAGCCAAGACAACAGTCAGACTAAAGATATACACTTTAGTCTATTTAGTACTTGCCAACACCTGCACAACAGTGCTCAGCTCCTTTGAGCGACAGATGGCAACTAAGGCCAATATAAGTAGTACATAACACTGACTGGATTTCATTGCTGCTATAAAATGAACAGTGCCATTTCTCATCAGTTGTACATGGACAATGCCAGTGTTCATTGTGACCCATCATGCTAAGTACAACCACAAAAAGAAAATAATTTAGATTCTCTTTTTGGGCATGTGCATTGTGTATTTATCCAATTTTTAGCCAGATTAAACACTGGAAATGGGTGTACAGGACAGAGATGAAAAGGGGAAAATCAAGAAGAAGGTTGAACAGAAGGTGAGAAAATAAGGAATGAGCAGGCATATACCTCTCATCTCCTTAGCTGTAGAATTCTTGTCAAAGTCAAACATAATGGTTGAA
Source organism: Protopterus annectens (assembly GCF_019279795.1). Lineage (NCBI taxonomy): Eukaryota > Metazoa > Chordata > Ceratodontiformes > Protopteridae > Protopterus > Protopterus annectens. Next base: position 557,596,522 of record NC_056726.1, on the reverse strand, counting down.
CAAAGACCCAAAATCAGGAAGAGGTTTTACATATTGCTCCCATAAAAGTAAAACAGGTTTTCCATTATCATGCATTCTCTGAAGGATATGAAGCCTGAAAGTCAAATGCCTTCAATCCTCAACAATTTTCCAGGAAATATAATATGTGGAGCACACAAAAAATCTGATCTAAGTAAACATTCTTCAAGTATCTGGAGAGTTGAAAGATATGTGTGGGAGACATATCCTTGTTTGGGGAAGATGTCCATTTTTATTTATTTATTTGCTTTTGTAAGTTCAAAAAGGAAGTAAGATAAATCAGGGGATAAGTAGCAGAACAGGAAAGACATGACTGATAAGATGTGAAGTAACATAATGAGTTGGAGCACTAGGCTGAAGAAGACATCAGACAAACAGAGGGAAGACAATGGTGATGGGGAGGACTGTAAAACCAACAGGGGTAGGTATGGACATAAAGTGAGGTGAATACCAGTTTGGGGGATAACACTGGATGTTTGTTTGCAGATGCAGTCTCTGCCAGCTGCTGCCCAGTGGGAGATTACTCATCACCCTAGGTACTGTCATCATTGGGTCCTGGCTCAGAAGATAGAGCCAGTGCTGGGAAGGACATGAGTCAATGAGTTACAAAAGCATGGTCTCCATGTAGCCAATGCATGCATCCAATCTCCTATTGGTAATATCCCCCAGAAGATCTGCCAGTGGCCAATGGGTGATAAAGATGTTACCTCCATTTGCTGTGCTATTTGTGGGTGCCACTACATCAGCCTTCAGTGCAGGACTACCTGATGCAGATGGTGCAGGTATGGCAGAGGTATAGAGGAAACTGGGGCAGGGTGGGACTCTGATTGCTTCTACTGGTGGTGCTAGTGGTGGTTGTGGTGGTGGTGTTGGCACTGTTGGTGCTACCTGAGGGAGGACACCAGGCCTTGCCAGTTGGATGGCTGCAGGCTGCTGTGGTCTTACATGTAGTAGTAAGAAATGGAGAGCAAAAAACATTGCTAGTAAGACAAAGGACAGTGATGAAAGGGTGGGTGGAGGAGAAATGCAAATACAAATATAAACTGCTTTCTTAACTATGTTGATAATTATACATTTAAACAGAATACACTTTTCAAAGAAGTTAATAATAATGATATTCAAATCCAAGCATGCATGCATCCATCCATCCATGACCCCTTTCTCCTCCACTTTCACACATGAGTTCAGGGTAGCACGTCAACAGTGACAATCATCTTGAACCAATGTTTATATTGCTGGAAGGCTACCCTGTCATCATTGAGATGTCTGTGTAAAGATACATATATATATAAAAAAACAAAAGCCATCCCCCCAATCAGTCTGACAGATAGAAGATTAACATTAGGACTATTTCGATAGACTAATGAGTCTGTTGTTAGAGATGCAATGTGATGCCTGAGAATACTGTAATTATACAAAATAAACATGCTGCTCAGACATAAGTATTTCAATCACAGATGATAGGCAAAGGATGGCAACTTCTACTGTATATTGGGAAATCTCCAGCAAAATAACAATAATATTTTACAAGCATGGGCTATGCACTGATGCAGTGATACTACTGGACAGAAAAATACAGAAGAAAATTCTCCATCATAATACAACTTTACATCAGGGGACTGGAACCTACAGCCATTCTCATAACATGAAATCAAAGACACATAATCTGACTAACCACTTTTCCACCTAGACAGGAGGGAGCATGTAGAAACAGACTTAACATAGGACAGTCATACCACTGCTTATCAGCTATGACAGTAATGACATATGTGGCAACGGTTTCTAAAGTTATGTAATTCCTTGCTTGCAACAACTCTTTTACTCTTAATCAATGTGTGTTTACTGTACTAGCCACTGATGAATGTAACCAAATGACTGAACAAAATGTTCTTTCAACTATATTGTTTGCTGTAACACACTGTGCTCCTTATAGTATATTTATATTTTGATCCTTTCTTGGCCTTAAAATTGTACTTTATTAACCTTTGACTCTGTGCTGTACTTTATGTGTATTGTATTTACTGTATTTGCTGTACTAATCTTTGTGGTGCTTTTCTTTCCGGATTTCCTCTGAAAATGGGATCCATGCCCAGTCAGACTTTCCCGGTAAACTAATGTAAAATAAATAAATAAATTAATAAATAACATATTTGCAAACCTTGGCATTTTATTAGGCACTTCAGTCTGCTCATGTGTGGCTGTCTATTCCTTTTGATTGATTCAAGTGCTATAAATATAAAAAGAATAAACTAGGTAACATCTGTGGATGGCATGGTATACCAGTTTACAGGGTGACCTGCTGTAACATCTGTACTTACAGTGCATAGGATGTGTCTAATGCATATTTTTATCCTCCCGTTGGAGTAGGAGTTCATGTTTGCATAACTTCATGTCAGCATAATGGTGATAGTACTGTTCACCCATCCATGGGATGCCAGTTGAACATGTGACAACCATGCACTAACTATTCCAATTATCAGCCTTATACTGAGGTCTTTAGTAGCCATCCTGCAGGAGACTCTGCTTGCAATCCTGGTGAAATAAATGTAGAAGTATCTTTGTCTCCCCACAGACACTTTTATCTAAAAGAAGCACTACCCTCTCCTTCACCAGCCATAAAGTCTCATCTAGAAGAATATCAGGGAAAAATGGGATTTGTTTGGTACCTAAAACAGCTCTCACATTTCTCATCTGCCGTGCAATGTCAGGCATCACTGGGCATCTCATCTCAATGATGGAAGGCAAGCTCAGAAAATATAGGCACTTCAATGTGTGAAACATGGCAGGTATCCATCCCTGTGTACTGTTAAAAATGCATGCAATACAGCAACTCCATCAGCATATGTTACACATGGCATGACAATTCACTCACCCCCTAATATCTTAAGCTGACCTTGTCAGGCATTTGCACAGCATTGTCTAGAAATCTGTAAGATGTTTGCCAGATGTTCTTGTTGTGAAAATGGAGTGATTCAGAAACAATAATGAGATGAGCTCAACTTAGCATAATCATAGCACAAACATCTAAGAGAGGGCAGGTTGAGGGGGACACTGTAGTTCAGGATATGTGATGGCCCCCAGCTTTAAGATGTCTGAATTGGACCATTATAACTCCTGGGCAGGTAGGTCCACAAAATGAGGTTAGTACTGGCGATATTTTATTATTTATTTATTTTATTTTACATTTGTTGACTGGATTAGTCTGACTGGATATATGTCCATTTTCAGTGGAGGCCCGGGGAGAAAAGCTCCAAGATAATAATACACATTGAACATTTAGTAAATGCTAGTTTCAAGCAGATTACAGTCATAAGTAATACCAGCATTTAGCACATATAGTACTAACTTATAAAACACTTTACAAAACATAACATTATGTTCAAAGTTATAAATACATAACATTACATTCAGGTTTAAGACACATTGAACAGCAGTTATAGACTTGACCCTTCCTGAAATGGTGTGGTAGAAAAAAGTTAGAAGTAGTTGAAGGTAAGGCACCTAAGTAATAGAGAGGTCACTAGTCGGGGTTAGTGCAATGACATAACCAATGAGTTTTGAAGTATTTCTTGAGATTGTTTTTGAATCGAGTTAGTGAGGGTTCTATGGTCAAGTCAGCTGGGAGTCTGTTCCATGTTTTTCCAACATAGTTGGCAAACAGAGAGTCCCCAGCTGAGTAGTTGGATTTGTATGTTTCAACTAGGAGTCTAGTGGATGATCGCAGTGGCCGGGTGCTGGTGTAGGGGCTGATAATATTTTTTAGTGCAAGTATATTTTCTGGTTGGTAAGTATGGTGAATGACCTCTCCCGGAAGTTGGTGTGTCAGTGGCTTCAACCTAACATTTGTGGAGGGCCATCATGAGTTGACAGTTGGTGTACAGGTTAAGGTTTCAAGCGGTTGTTCTTCTAGTAAAGGGTATGACTCCCTCAGCTCTTGTTTGCTTACTGTGCGACCTTGAGCAAGTCATTTGATCAGACATTGCTCTGTGTTCACCCTGAAACTGGACCTTGCATCCACCTGGCCCACCTGGTTAACAGATAGGATAGGTATTATTATCATGGAGGCACAGGCTAGTGTCAACACAGCCAAAGCAGAGAATGTGGGTGTAATTCAGGGTGTACATGCTGACCTATTGGACTATATATCCCATATGTGTGATTCCTTGGATAGACCAAATCACACAGTAGTCCATGCCATGTCTTTCCTGAGTCATCTGGCAAGAGTGAGGGCTGTCCTCACAGACGGTCATCTGCTACATCCACAGGCGTTAGCCAACATGCTCTTTTACATGCGATATCCCCTTCCCATAGTGCTAGCACTTCCATGGCAATGGTTATTGTGAAGGTGACTACTCCCAGGAGGAGATGTCCTCATGGTCATAGCAGCCATTATGTTGGGACATCTTCTAGCAGATGTTAACTTAGGACATCATGATGGGTACCATGAGCCAGGATTCCATGGCATATAGCCATGTTCATAGCACAGCCAGTATAACTCATGGCAGAACCAACTCACATAAGCCAGGGAATGGGAAGCTAAACCCTCAGTCATGCATGCCCTGGATCTGCCAAGTAGGCCAAGGCACAATGCTGCACTAACTTCTGAGGCTGTATTCCTGCATTCCCACATATATGTCACCATTGCAGCCCACAGCACATCATACATTCCACTGATCCTGGTCCTTCTCGAGGTTAACTACCTCAATAGTTCTGACACTTCTCCAGAGGTATTTTTCTACTTTTCTACACCTTATCAGTCACACTTACACACTTCCCCTTGAAATATATGCACTCTGGATCTTTCCACATGTGCAAATGATTACAAATGTGCCCTACACAGTGTAGTCATACTTTGCATGGGTAAGCACAGTCTGGTGCTTTTGTATGCATCATTTTATGGTATGTATCTGTTTAGTTCTTATATAGTTATGTTGTAAAGCTATGCAAAATTTTCTGCCTATTTGTTAGTGCCATGGCATACTGTGCCCATCTCCATCTGGCATGGTCATCCCCTGTTGCTGTCTCCTTCTTTGACTCTTCATCTGTTTCAGCTTTCTGTTTTGCTAAGAACTGCTGACTCTGCAAATGTCCACCCTGCTGTAACTGCTTCCTACATATAATATTCTTTAACACTGCACACATATTTAGCATCTTTGCACATGTGTCAGGGATCATACTGCAGGGCACCACAGGGCAAATCCAGATAGTGAAAGCATGCCTTCAACAACCCAAGCACACATACTTCTGTAATATTTCTGTTTTGTGATAGTACATAACTATATCCCTGGTCTGTCTGATCGTGTTGAATTCTGATGGGTGACATGAACCAGGGCTCCATGGCATATCCAGTATCACCAACAAGAAGCTTCTGTGGGAAGTCATTCCTTATAAACCATTAGTAAAGGTCACATAGCCATATCTGTAAGTCATGAAAACTAATTGGCTGGTCTGCACACACACACACACACACACACACACACACACACACACACACACACACACACACACACACACACGTGCGCACACGTGCACACACACACACACACACACACACACACACACACACACACACACACACACACACACACACACACACACACATACACACACACACGCACATGTTATAAATTATACCTTGTGCATTACAGACCAGCTCGCAGTTGATGAAGTAATACCCTTTGTGGTTCATTTACCTCCTTCCAAGTTTATCAGGTGGGGGCCTTTATTCAATCCGTGTAAAGTCTATGGACCCAATTGCCTCCAGAAAATGGGATATAACAGAACTGCTGCATAGTGTTTGCTTTCTTCTCTGGGGTACATAGGAAGCTGATGGAGTATTCTCACAGCAAATGCTGGCGATACCCCACTCTACTCCCAGTAGGTCATTGAAAGGTCCCTGTAGATAGTATATGTAAAGTCACACATACCTTGATATCCACTGGAACAGGTACTCCATGACTTCCACAGGGCTGTTTGCGTGGCCAATATATTTCCATTATTGTTGCATGGTATATCTGTCCACACAGTACTAGTCCACTAAGTTGGTGTTGTGGAGAGCATGAAATGCTAAATGAGTTTGGATGACCATATGCCTCCTGTGGCAACATCATGTAAAGCAGCTGCAATAAGAGCTTCTTGCAAATACACATTTACAATAGCTGTGGTGCACCCTAACTTATAGTTAAGCAGTCTACTTAACACAGGTACGTGTCCAAATTTATAGATAAAGAGAGTGCAGCTCTGTTATATGACATTTGAACATATCTGAATCACTCTTCCATCTTGTTTGACCTCATTATCATTTACAGTGCCTTATTATACAGTCTATAGCATATAGCATGGCTGACCAGATTATTTGGGCTAGCGACATCATGTAGCTATGTTTTCTTAATCTCACATTTTTGTGAGTGGCCATTCATCATATAACTTCAGTTAGTGTGTTACGGCAAAGTTTTCTGAATCCAGCCCCTTAAAGTCTTCTTAGTGGTACAATTAAATAACATAATTTCTTTTTCCTGGTACTCTTAACAAGATAAAGATATAAGTTATGTGCCACCTATACACCAAATGCAGATTCAAAATTGTTCATGTCTGTTATCAGAATTGAAAACATTTACCACCATGAGTAATGAAGACCAGTCAGGATTTATAGTCATCAGAGATAAATAAGATGATATTAAAAGAATATTAAAATTAACTGAGTATATGGACTATAAAAAGAAAGAACTAACAATAATAAGTTTAGATGATGAAAAAGCCTTTGGCTGTTTATGTTGAACATGCTTATTTAAAGTGTTCGATGCTGTTATGATTACAAGACATTTGTTTAAATTGAAGCATATTTATTGCTAGAAGTAGATATAAAAAATAAACCAAACAAGGATGCCTCCTAAATCCATTTTTATTTACATTATATCAAATGAGTATTTGGACATTTCCACTCCCAAATTCTATGAAAAAGCACAATTTCTGGGATTCAGAAACATGCCTATTGCATTTTGTGAATGTCTTATCATAGGCGCATTTCAGAGGCAATGTGGTCAAAGGTTGATTATCAATTAACTATGTTGAAATTTGGAGCCCAATTCTAATTTAATAATGCTAATTATTAAATTTGCTTGCATAATGCACAGAATCTGCAGTGATGGAGGAAACCCCTTAATTACAACTAGGAGTATGACAAGCAAATATATGAACATAGAATGCACAAACCTCAGCAAATGCATGTGCGCTAATTCTTTGTACGTTAACAGTAGTAATCCAGAGAGCTCGAGTGAAGTCTGGTATCTCAGCTGTGACCCAGAGGGTGACAGGACTAACAAGAAATAGTATAAAGGATAAACCCAGATTAAATCACTTTAGCTAGCAGTTCAACAAAACACTCGTCTATCTACCTAATTAATTGAATAAACTATTGGAAACTACAACAAGGTGTCTTTATTCCTCCCACAGGGAGGCTATCAGAGAGAGTCACCTAGATCTGTTAGTTAAAGTGATTTTATCTGGACTTATCCTTTATACTCTAATTCTTTATATGTTGGGAAACAAGTTCTTTGTTTTAAAGGGGCCAATGCAATGTTTGAATATGTTTTTATAAATAAAAATGGAGTAGAAATGGATGCATAAGACAGCAATTTGACCACGTTGACATGAATATAGCACATCTGGAATTTCACAACACATTCTGATGGTGATTAGGTATACATAAGTGGCAATATAGCACAGACCTGCCAAGCAGAGTGGCGCAGAAATAGGCCATGGGCTTACAAAAATAGCAGTCAATGCCCAAAGGGGAAGGCTGACCCATTAGCATGCATGCATTATTTACACCATACCTCCCAAATGTGCCAAATTACTCGTTTTTTACCAAGTTTTGGGGTCAAATAATGGGGTGCCATGATTCCTGAGTGGCACCCCTTCATTTCCGATTTTTCACAGCTTTTATTTTTAAATTTGTTTTTTTCCGCATTTTTGAGCTGATGTCATCACGTGCGTGATGACATCAGATCCATCAGCCTGTCAGAATTGAGCTCAAGGGCTCATTTCAAGCTGGCTGCTTGAATGGATCTGCGAGCGGGAAATGTCTGGCATCTGTGCAGAGCTTGTGAGAGCAGGAAGGCTTCAGGAAGCGTCTGGTGTCTGTGCAGAGCTTGTCCGAGCAGGAAGGCTTGTTCTGGATACTACTTCTGCAGCTGCTGCAGAGCTTATGCGAGCGGAGCGGGAATTGATACTACGTGCAGTGGGAAGGAATCACATTATGGGCTGCTTCAGGTAGGAAACTGCTTCTCAAGAAACGAGCATGTATCTGAATGACTGGTGTATATGTGTGTGTGTGTGTGTGTGTGTGTGTGTGTGTGTGTGTGTGTGTGTGTGTGTGTGTGTGTGTGCTTGTGAATGACAGGTATGCAACAACCAGTAACAATTTTTGGCCCTGAAATACTCCCGTCATGAAACTGTTGGCATTTTCGGATCTGTACAATTTCCCTCTCTGTTGACATGTTTGGGTTTGAGTTCACCTTGTTGCTTCTTCATCCATTCATCTTTCGTATATATATTCTCCATATCCCAAGTTCTCAATGTAGCTGTTTGTCTGAAGGCACAGATATTTAAGAAGCTTTCCTTAAATCAGGAACCCCAGTCTAATAAATATGTAGCCTGTTGCTTAGTTAAGAGACTGAAAAGTTATGTGTCTTGCTGTGTTTGATAAGTTCACCTCTGCTGGACCTCAAATGCTGTTTCAAGGTGGAAGGCCAAAGAGATGGCAGTCATATGTCCATTACCCTGATGTCTTTGATGGCTGATTTAATTAGCTTACTCTGAAGAGAGAAAATTGTCCGATATCTTCTATGTGATCAATTACAGTGCTCACGGCAACATGGTTTAACACAGTGCTGATTATGTCAGACAGATGGGATTGATTTTTGTGTCTGGGTTCATGAAGAACTGGACAAGTGAGGTACAGTTTATGGATGTAGTTTCTTAAGATTTCACAAAGGCATTTTGGTATGATTTATATAAAAGGTAATTAGGAAGCTAGACAGCTGGTAATTTCTGGCATCCTAGGTTTTATTTATTTATTTTTTTATTTTACATTTGTTGACCGGGATAGTCTGACTGGATACATGTCCATTTTCAGCGGAGGCCCGGGGAGGAAAGCTCCAGGTTACAAAAAATACACAATTCCACTTATAAAAAAAGCAATAAAATCTGTACAGTACTTATAAAGGTGTCTCCATAGAGGGGGCTTACACAAAAGTGAGCGTGATAACAAAATGCATGTTGAATAAAGGTGAAGCAGGGTTATACGCAAGAGTTGTTAAGCAGTACATACTGAAGTAGAAGCTATTTACAAGTTACTTACAGCTTATTTACAAAATTACATACTCTGTGATCTTAGAGAGGGAGTATAAAGACTTTTGTTACATATCAGACAGATGTGGCTGCTATCAGGAAAGAAGAGAGATAGAAGTGGCTTGCATAAGACAGATGGTTTAGGGTAGGAGTTAGTCAGGGTTGGTACAGGGACAGAGCCAATGTCCCATAAGGTATTGTTTGAGGCCTTTTTTAAACTGGTTTAGCAATGGTTCCCGAGTAAGAATAGTTGGGAGAGAGTTCCATGTTTTCCAACGAAGTTGGCAAACAGGGAGTCACCAGCAGAATTAGTTGCTTTTTGAGTTTGGGCAATAGATTTGTTGGATGATCTGAGTGGTCTGAGATTATGGTATGGTTTTAAGATATTTGTTAGAGCTGGAGTGTTTTCAGGTTTATATATAATTTTGTGGTTGATGATTAGCTGGTTAAACTGGATTAATGTGGGTAGTTCGAGCCATCTAAGGGGCTTAAGGTTAAGGCAATGGTGGGTCCTGTATGAAGAGCCCATGGCAAATCTAGCTATATGGTTATAGCTGCGAGTTAGTTTATTTAGGTCATGTTTAGGGTGGGAGGTTGGCATAATGGTTAAGGTGTTTACGTTAAAAAACATAAGGTGCAGAGTTTGATTCTCACATGGGGTAATTGGCTTGGCTGAAAATGGCCCACAAGGGCAGTGAGCCTTGTACTAATTTAGGAACCTATGAATCTATCTATTATTCAGATTGGTGAGACTGGTGGAAGCGTAGAGAAGGGTAGAGAGTAGGTGGGTTCTGGCTGTGGCAGTCCTAGCTAATGGGGTTAGGAAGGATTTATTTCTATATAGTAGGCCAAGTTTTTTATTAATGGTTTTGATAGTTTTACTGATGTGAAGGTCGAATTTGAGATTATTGTCAATTATGACACCTAAGAGCTTAGTATTGGTCTCAGAAGTGATGGAGGAGCCATTGGTGGAGGTTATGGAGAAGGTGAGGGGGGTGGATCTACTGGTTGGGGTGAAGAGGAGTAGTTTAGTTTTATTTGTGTTTAAAAGCAAGTGGTGATTAGTGAGCCAGTTTTCAACTGTGTGAAATATATTCTGGGTTAAGGTTTGTAAGTTGGATAGGGAAGAGGCAGTACAGATCAGTGTGGAGTCATCCACGTATTGGATACGTTTTGCTTCTGGGATGGCTGTGTGGAGGTAATTAATGAAAATTGAAAAGAGAAGCGGCCCTAAGATAGACCCCCAGGGGACTCCGAGGGTGAGAGGTAATAGGGTGGACAATTTATCCTGCAAAAGGACAGCTTGATGTCTACCACTTAGATAGGAATGAAACCATTGAAAGGCAAGGTTGTCCAGGGAAATGGTTTTAAGTGTTTGTAAAAGAAGATAGTGGTCGACCATATCAAAGGCCTTTGATAGGTCCAGGAAAAGGGCAGATGAAAGCATATTGTTATTCTGACTTTGGTGGATAGCATTAGTGAAAGAGAGAAGGGCAGAAGTGGTGCTATGGTGTGGCCTGAATCCATGTTGGAAGTTAGCTAGTATGTTGTTCTGGGTAAGATGGTACATAAGTTACTTGTGGACACATTTCTCCATGATCTTTGCTAGTGGTGAGAGGATGGATATGGGTCTATAATTGGATAGTTCTGTAGAACTTCCCCCCTTATGTAGTGGAATGACATGGAATACTTTCTAGATGGTTGGGATAGTGCCCTCTGTTAGGGTTTTATTGATTAGGATGGCAATGGGATATGCTATGGCTTTGGCAGCTTTTTGTAAGTACTCTACTGGAAGAAGGTTGGCTGATGGTGTGGTCAGTTTTAGTTTTTCGATTAGGGCACAAATTAAGTTGGTAGAGACTGTTTGGAGGTTGAAAAAGGGATAGACAGCAGGGGTGTTTAGCATAGTATTGGTGCTTGTTGTAGTAAGTTTCTTGGCTAGAGACTGAATTGTTTTCGTGAAAAAATTATTAAAGGTATTAGCAATATGTTCGGGGGATTCCTGGGTGGTATTAGTTGGGTGGGAGTGGTAGTTTGACCTGGGTGCAGGATTTGGTTTATACCTGCCCAGAACTTTTGGGGATTTGACTGTTTTTTTTTTTGCAAGAAAGTATTGTAATAGTTTTTTTTGTCAAGTAGTTTGGATTTTTTTGTATCATTTCTAAGCTGTCGGTAGCTCAGTTGGTCAGAGGGGGTTTTAGTAGTATGCCAGGTATACTATGCTTTATTGCTAAGCCTAATTTTTGATTTGGGTTCCTTAGAATGCCAGGTTGCTGTATTAGATTTAGCTCTGATGGTGCGAGGGGGAGCGTGAGAGTTAAGTATGGTCAGAAATTTGGCATTAAAGAAGGCTACACCTTCCTCTAGTGGCAGATGCTTTAGGACTGACCAGTTAACAGAGCTAAGTTCTTTTTGGAAGTTAATAGGGTTGAAGCTTTTGTTGTTTCTAATAGCTTTATATTTGACTTGGTGCATGTTCCCTGTCTTGTGTTTAATAATGTATGTGAGGTAGTGGTCACCGAAGTCATCGGGGAGGGTACCAGATTTATACAAATGGGTGTGACTGTTAACCAATATCCAATCTAAAATACTTTCACGGTTTGTGGGTTTATTAATCCTGGTAGGAGTACTTATCATTTGATTAAAGCCAAAGAGATTTATATGGTTGATGGGAGATTCAGCTGAACATGTGAGCAAGTCAATGTTAAAGTCCCCAAGAATGATGGTTTCTTGTGGGTAGATAGTGGAAATCCACTGAACGATGTCTTCTAGAGTGCCTATGTTTTTTCCAGGGGGAATGTAAACACAGATAATAGATAATAAATAAACTTTTGTTAGAATTAATTTGTAACTTAGTCACAAGGATTTCTGCATTATTGAATGCAGGTGTTATTATGGGGTCCCTGGTGACTTGCAATGTGTTTTTATACAGGATTGCAATCCCGCCCCCTTTCTTTTTGGTACAATTTAATCTATGCATATTATAACCTGGTGGTAGTATCTCATTATCCTCTGTAGTAGGTTTGAGCCAGGTTTCGGTGAGACATAATATATCAGGGGAGTGGACTGCTAACAGTGCATGTAAGTTGTGAACTTTATTGTTAACACTTCTGGTATTTAGGTGGAAGGTCAGGAGAGAGTTGCTGGGTCTGCTAATGCATACTTTGTGATAGGGGTTAGTAGCATAAAATCTGTATTTTTCAGGTGGGGGATGGGCCGGGGTTGGGGTGAATATCACCATCTACTACAAGGCTATAGTGCTGTGTAATTATTAGCTTTAAAGCCTTATTTAGTAGTTTTAAGTAGTGTTTTTCCTTGTGGTTGGATATTGAGGCTCTAATGAGGTGATACATTAAGGCTTGTGTGGGCTTAGAAGTACAGGGTAAGAAGATGAGGGCTGTTCCATTTAAGGGATATGAGATGGTATTTTGGTATTTTGGGAAGTGACATCCAATGTAATATTGGTTTTCATAGGCAGTGAGGGAATAGAAAGTAGACATTAGTATAAATAGAGATAGTAGTGGACCATGTTTTGATCCAAACGTAGTGGGGGAGTAGGCCATATTGGAATAAATGGGTAAAAAAGGGTAAGGAGGAAGTAGGGGTAAGGAGGGGAGGATCCCTTAGTGTTGCGTAACAGTGCGATTGGGAGTAGAGAGGAGAGGAAGTGGCTAAGTTACTATAAATTCAGATATAGTGGGGGTGGGTGGGAATAGAGGGCAGGGTGGGGCACGAAGCGAGCCAGTAGGGTGAGCGGAGCGGGACTTATACCGAGCAACAATATTCACCCAGCCTGTAAGTACCAGTGCTTAGGCTTTTACTGATGTTTACTAGAGCGTTTCACTTTAGTTTCACTTTGTATTTTACTGCCGCAGCTTCACTTTTGCTATATTGGAGCAGTGAAGTAAGCTGGCACAAAACTAATCTAGCTGGCCAAATTGAGCTCTTATGTGAATTTAGCAACATTTGCACAGTTGCAAAAGCTTTTTAATTTGCTGTAATCTAAAGCAGTCGTTGAGAGAAATTAAAGGGGATGCTGCTCAGTGCTGATGAACCAGGGCTAGTGCTTTTACTATACAATAGTAACAGATGATGACCTTGTTTGTCTATCTCTTAAAGGTGGACAGGGTAAATAATTCCCTAGTCAGGTCTTCAGATGGATTGTCTTTCTGGGAGCAGGAGATATTTCAGACAGCAGAGGCACGCAGTCAAGTAGTACCTGGAGAAGGATATATAGTTTAGACCAATTTCTATCACTTAGCCTGGGCGTTTTAAAGTAATACAACTGTATGTGAGTCACTCATAAAATGTATTAAAGCGCTTGTTAGCGACAACAATGTTTCATCTAACACAACATATAGGGCTGGAAATAGGTAGTGAACTATGACTTGGGACCTTAATACGCCATTAAAAACAAAGCAAAAACTCAAGCACTCTATTTCCACAATCAGCGTCCCGTAACAAGCATGCAGTTCAGCACAGTACACAATAATCCATCAGTGGCTGGCAAAATCAGTCCCTTAGGTGGGAAATAACAGATTTAAGATGTAAAGTTCAGTTATTAAGCAAACAAACAAACGCAAACAAACAAACACTAAATAAGCTACTAATTACTATAGCACTCAGTATTCCTCATTACCTATAGGAAAACAGTTTTTGTACTTACATTTCTCACTTGCTTAGAGAAAAACAGCTCTTGTACTCACTTTCCTCACTTAGCTAGAGGAAAATAGTTGTTTATACAGGCATGTCCAAGGATCAGCTTCCAGTGTTCTCTCCTGTCTATCTGATGAATCTGGGCATCTTGAGGCAATGTAGAAATTGCCTCATGTACACAGACAACCCTCTCCTCCTACCACCCAACACTACAACCTGTGAGAGATGCACTTATCTAGCCAAACTGGAGGTAAAGCTCTCTCCAACCAAGACTGAACCTGACAGTCATGAGGAGAAGGTAAACATTTGCACCACACCACACTCATCACATAGTCTCACTAAATCTACACCACCAAAATCCACACATAGCAACACAAAAACATTTTCAGAGTCTCTCAATAATAATCTGTCTAAGCAACAGAGACCTCCAAAGCAGAAACGCAAGCAACCTCCATCTCCCAACACAACCCAAATGACACATAGCCCACAGACTCAGTGTGCCACTCAAGCACAGCCAATAAGGCAAAACAACGTACCCAACACACTAGTCATAGGTGACTCTATAGTCAGGCACACTGATGTCCCACTCACCAGGATAAACAAGAAGAAGGTTACTGTCAGCTGCCTGTTGGGTGCCAGGATCCACCACATAACTCGCACACTCAGGTCACTCCACAACAAGTACAAATATGACTCTGTCATTGTCCATGTTGGTGTGAATGACCTGAGACATACCTCCCTGGACTACATGAAAAGAGACATGGAAGAGCTCTCCGATCTTGTAGCCCAGGCAGGTATGACCCTATCCCTGAGTAGCATCCTGCCATCGCCCAGAATGATACCGCAGTACAAGGACAAAATGATTGACTCCAACAATTGGCTAAGCTTCTGGTGTCATTCTAAGGGGATCCAGTATCTGTCTGCTTGGGATGACATGGTCGACAGACCACGATGCTTTTCCACAGATGGACTGCACCTGTCGCCCCTGGGATTCCAGATACTGGTTAAGGCTCTTGCTGCCCCTATAGTGCCTTTTCTAGGCACGGTTCAAATAACAAATTCACCTCCATAACAGGAACAGGCAAGCAAAAACTGAGGGTAATGCTACTCAATGCTAGAAGTCTAAATCTCAAAATGCACTCACTCGAGGCACTCATTAAAATGGAGAACATCGATATCTGTGCAGTGACTGAGACCTGGTTCAGTGCTCCAGAGAGCACCCCTGCACTACCAGGCTATAACTCATACCACACTTTTCAGCCATGTAACCTGTACTGAAACACCAAAGGCGGAGGTGTGTCCATATTCATTAAGGATATCCACACCTCCAGGCTAGTTGCTCAGCATAATGCATCCGAGGTTATCCAAGTGCAACTAACTCTGGGCAAAACTGAAATCCAAATTGTAGCTTGCTACAGATCACCCACCATGCCCCAGGATTCCCACTCCTCTTTTCTTGATGTACTGGAAAATATTAGGGTTCAACCAAACACCCTAATAATGGGCGACTTCAACTACCCCACCATTAACTAGGAAAACTACTGATGTACCAACTCCTTAGCTCAACGCTTTCTGGAATTCATAAACCCCAATGCCCTGGATCAACTTATCCACACCCCCACCAGGGGCAACAATATCCCAGACCTAGTCATTACCAACATGAGTGACCGGTGTTCCACACCTGAAGTCAACTCCTCGTTGGTCCGATCCAACCATAAGCTAATCACCCTTGATATCCACATACCGCCCCCACCCCCCATTAAGGAAACCACAGTAAAAAATTTCTCCAAAGCCAACTTCATGCTTCTTAAGACAAAAGTGGTGAACTTCATGACACCTATGCAAATGGACAATACAGCTACAACTGCTGAATCCTACACAAATGCACTCTGTAAGCACTTACATGAGTGCATGGATCGTGCTATCCCAAACAGAACCAAGACACTATGCTCCAAAAAAAGGAAGCCAATCTGGTGGTCCCCTGCCATAAACAAACTGTACAACAGAAGGAAGAAACTGTTGCAAAAGAGCGTAAAATCCCATGAGTGGAGGAGCTCCCTGGTCAGCCTCAGTAAGAAGCTGAGATCCCTTATAAGATCCTCCAAAGCTAGCTACAAAAACAAAATCACCACTAATTCCAAGGACAACCACAAAGCATTCTATAGCTATGTCAAGAATCTCGATGGCAACACCCAGATCTGCTCTGAGTTACAGCACAAAGGCACGAAAATTACAGAACCAACTGATATTGCCAACATCTTGGCAGATCGGTTCAATGCTAACTTTACCCCCCTCTCACCCCCTAAAGGGCCCATATCTATACAGGAAGAATGCAGAGTCCTTGTAATCACAACTACGCAGGTAAAAACTGCACTCTCTAAAGCCAAAAACACAGCATCCATGGGACCGGACAACATCCCAGGCTGCATTTTACACGAACTTCAGAACGAACTGGCTCCCCACTTAAGCACCATGTTCAATAATAGCCTCACATCAGGCTTTGTGCCCACTGAATGGTGCACAGCAACAGTTATCCCACTCCACAAAGGGGGAGCCACCACTGATCCCAGGAACTATCAACCTATTAGCCTGACGAGCCTGGTCTGCAAGGCCATGGGACGCATCATCATGGAACTCATAAACAAAGACATTGGTAACCTCCAAACTCTGGATCCCACCCAGTTCGGGTTCGTGAAAGGCAGATCATGCCTCCTTTACCTGATTGACTTCTTTGAGGCAGTCACCAAAGCCTTAGATGAGGGTAAGGTGGTTCACACAGCCTATCTTGACCTCGCCAAGACTTTCAACACCATCCCCCATTCTAGAATTATAGCTAAACTCACTAAACTAGGTATAAATCCCTACGTCACAAGATGGGTTGCCAACTGGCTCACTGACAGAACCCACACTGTAAAAGTTGCAGACTCCAAATCTGACCTCAAAGCAGTGACAAGTGGAGTACCACAGGGTTCTGTCCTGGGACCTCTGCTGTTTGGTATCTACTTCTCTGAAGTACAAGCTAACACAGAAGGCTTCTGGCTAATGAAGTTCACAGATAACTGCAAACTAGAACCATAGTCAAGTCCCCAAATGATGTGGACATCCTACAGAAGGGCCTCGCTGAGACAAATGCCTGGTGTCAGAGCCATGGCCTCAAGCTCAATGCCAAAAAATGCATTGTCATCCCCTTTGGTAAAAACTCTGTACCCATGAACTATCACATAGGCAGCAATCTACTTAACACCGAATGTGTGATAAGAGACCTTGGGACCCAGGTGGACAGTAGTCTCTCCTTTGATAGTCATATCGCCACAGTAGTCAGGAAGTCCTTCTAGTGACACACCTCATCATAAAAGGGTTCTCATCCAGGAAAAAAAGGTCATTGTTCCCCTCTACTCGACACTCATTAGACCCATTATAGAGTACAACGCGCCTTTTGCAATGTACCTCACAAGACATCTGCAGCAGCTGGAAAGGCCACAGAAGTACCCCACAAAAAGGATTACTGGCCTCACACAAATGCCCTACACTGACCGCCTCAAAAAAAACTCCAGCTTTACTCCGTAGCATATCGCCTACTCTGAGGTGATCTCTGCTTAACATATAAAGCTATGTCAAACCCAGAGCTGTTGGGCATGCTACACCTAAAGAAATCCCAATCCCTCCAAGCTACACGCTCTAGGGACCTAAACCTTGTTACCACAATAAACAGAAAATGCTGGAGGGATAGATTCCTGTCCCAGAGACTTCCCGTACTCTGGAACAGGCTACCCATCTATGTCAAGCAAAGTTCTTCATTAGCACTCTTCAAGAAAAATCTTGATGAGTGGATGGGAAATAGGAAATACACCCTGGGGATCACTTCTGTGTCTCTGCTCGACAGTGGCACAGGAAAATAACTTTCTTGGGTGGCGTAAGCCAGGGGATTTTGTTGGCTAGGCTTACGTAGGCCCTTGGGTCGATAGCCTAGTAACTACCTATGAACCTATGAACTTATAAAGTAGGGCATGATAAAGTTGCAGCACTAATGACTCATTAGCTACATAAAAAAGCTACTTAGTTATATTAAGTTCTGAAGCAGGATTACTGTTACAAAAAAGCTGTAGAAAGGCAGAATTATGTAGAAAACCTAGGTATAACGACTGCAACATACCAGGTTTCATAAGCTGCCTTCTGGGTCAGGAGCACTTGGGCAATTGAAAATATGGCGGTTTCCGGGGGGGGGATAAGTAACTTTGTATTACATGCGTAGCATGGGGGGAGGAGATAAGGGCAGTTGGACTATACTGAGCGACAATATTCACTTAGTCTGTAAGTACCAGTGCTTAGGTGTTTTTACTGATTTTTACTAGAGCCGTTTCACTTTAGTTTCACTTTGTGTTTTACTGTCACAGCTTCACTTTTGCTATATGGGAGCAGTGAAGTAAGCTGGCAAAAAAATAGTCTAACTAGCCAAATTGAGCTCTTGTGTGAATGTAGCAATGTTTGCACAGTTGCAAAAGCTTTTTAATTTGCTGTAATCTAAAGCAGGCATTGAGAGAAATTAAAGGGGATGCTGCTCAGTGCTGATGACCCAGGGCTAGCGTTTTTACTATACAATAGTAACAGATGTTGACCTTGTTTGTCTATCTCTTAAAGGTGGACATGGTAAATAATTCCCTAATCAGGTTTTCAGATGGATTGTCTTTCTAGGAGCAGGAGATATTTCAGACAGCAGAGGCACGCAGTCAAGTAGTACCTGGAGAAGGATATATAGTTTAGACCAATTTCTATCACTTAGCCTGAGCGTTTTAAAGTAATACAACTGTATGTGAGTCACTCATCAAATGTATTAAAGCACTTGTTAGCGACAACAATGTTTTATCTATCACAACATATAGGGCTGGAAATAGGTAATGAACTATGATTTGGGACCTTAATACGCCATTAAAAACAAAGCAAAAATTCAAGCACTCTATTTCCAGAATCAGCATCCCGTAACAAGCATTCAGGTCAGCATAGTACACAATAATCCATCAGTGGCTAGCAAAATCAATCCCTTATGTGGGACATAACAGATTTAAGATGTAAAGTTCAGTTATTAAGCAAACAAACAAATGCAAACAAACAATTTACTAGGGCATGATAAAGTCGCAGCTCTAATGACTCATTAGCTACATAAAAATGCTACTTAGTTATATTAAGTACTGGGGCAGGATTACTGTTACAAAAAAGCTGGAGAAAGGCAAAATGATGTAGAAAACTTAGGTATAATGACTACAACATACCACGTCTCATAAGCTGCCTTGTGGGTCAGGAGCACTTGGGCAATTGAAAATATGGCAGTTTCCAGGGGAGGATAAGTAACTTTGCATTACATGCGTAGCATGGGGGGGGGATAAGGGCAGTTGGACTATACCGAGTAACAATATTCACCCAGCCTGTAAGTACCAGCACTTAGGCGTTTTTACTGATTTTTACTAGAGCCGTTTTACTTTAGTTTCACTTTGTGTTTTACTGCCTCAGCTTCACTTTTGCTGTATTGGAGCAGTGAAGTAAGCTGGACAAAAACTAGTCTAATAGCCAAATTGAGCTCTTGTGTGAATTTAGCAACATTTGCACAGTTGCAAAAGCTTTTTAATTTGCTGTAATCTAAAGCAGTCATTGAGGGAAATTAAAGGGGATGCTGCTCAGTGCTGATGACCCAGGGCTAGTGCTTTTACTATACAATAGTAACAGATGATGACCTTATTTGTCTGTCTCTTAAAGGTGGACAGGGTAAATAATTCCCTAGTCAGGTCTTCAGACAGATTGTCTTTCTGGGAGCAGGAGATAGTTCAGACAGCAGAGGCACGCAGTCAAGTAGTACCTGGAGAAGGATATATAGTTTAGACCAATGTCTATCACTTAGCCTGGGCGTTTTAAAGTAATACAACTGTATGTGAGTCACTCATCAAATGTATTAACGCGCTTGTTAGCGTTAACAATGTTTCATCTATCACAACATATAGGGCTGGAAATAGGTAGTGAACTATGACTTGGGACCTTAATGTACCATTAAAAACAAAGCAAAAACTCAAGCACTCTATTTCCACAATCAACGTCCCGTAACAAGCATACAGTTCAGCATAGTACACAATAATCCATCAGTGGCTGCCAAAATCAATCTCTTAGGCGGGAAGTAACAGATTTAAGATGTAAAGTTCAGTTATTAAGCAAACAAACAAACGCAAACAAACAAACAATTTAGTAGGTCATGATAAAGTTGCAGCTCTAATGACTCATTAGCTACATAAAAACGCTACTTAGTTATATTAAGTACTGAAGCAGGATTACTGTTACAAAAAAGCTGTAGAAAGGCAGAATTATGAAGAAAACTTAGGTATAACAACTATAACATACCACATCTTATAAGCTGCCTTCTGGGTCAGGAGCACTTGGGCAATTGAAAATATGGCAGTTTCTGGGGAGGGGTAAGTAACTTCGCACTACATGCGTGGCATGGGGGGGAGCAGGAGATATTTCAGACAGCAGAGGCACGCAATCAAGTAGTACCTTGTTTGTCTATCTCTTAAAGGTGGACAGGGTAAATAATTCCCTAGTCAGGTCTTCATATGGATTGTCTTTCTGGAAGCAGGAGATATTTCAGACAGCAGAGGCACGCAGTCAAGTAGTACCACGTCTCATAAGCTGCCTTCTGGGTCAGGAGCAATTGGGGCAGTTTAGAACTCAACACACAGAGTCTTGCTCCAATAATTGTATATAGTGCTCAAATTTTATGCCTGTGTACTTGTATGCATGTGTGTGTGTGTCAGTGTGCGTGTGTGTGTTAGTGTGTGTGTGTGTGTGTGTGTGTGTGTGTGTGTGTGTGTGTGTGTGTGTGTGTGTGTGTGTGTGTGTGTGTGTGTGTGTATGTGTGTGTAAGTGATAAAATGAAAGTCTTGGAATGCAATGCAATGCCTTTCTTTCTGTAATTTGATGGATTACTGTCAGGGAATAATTAGGGAATAATCCTATGAACCTATGAACCTATTACTGTCAGGGAATAAGGGGAATAGAATGTAGGATTTACAAAAGACCGGACGTCTGATAGTGAATGGATCAACAGCTAATTTTTTCAGTGCACAGAAGTATTAAATGGTACATTTGCCATAAATGTATCACAGCCGAGCATTGCATAGTTGCAGCAATATTGATTATGTCTCAATGAAGCAGGATGAGCAGCAATGTCTTTGGAGGGCCTGAAGATTGACAGGTAGTGTTATTAGGTAGTAGGAGGAAGGCTGAACTGGGAGAAGTAGTACCAGCTCATTGTGGGAAATGAGTTTGAATGGCTGCAGTTGGACTCTGGTGCCATATTTTGGTTGTCTGTTCTTCAGTTTGCATTTGAAAGTTGGTATCCCACAATTCCACTGGAGTGGGTGGGGTTGCATAATTATGTATGCAAATGTTATATTAATCAGCGTATAGATTTGTACCTATTTTTCATGGGCCTTGTCCATATTTTTGATGTTTCCAGGTTGAGAGGTATGATTCTCACCATGATGTGAGTCCACACATGCATAAAAGCATTGCAGCTTAGCAAGATGGGCATAGCTGAGAGCCCATATAACAGCCACACAGAAAAGTGTCAACTTCATTTGCTTTATAAATAGGAAAGAACTAGAGTGAAAGCACAGACAGAAGGCAAGAAGAGCAAGGGGATGAATACACAGAAGGACAACAAGAAGGTAAAAGTAGTATGAGGTGGGGAAGGAAGGTAATGTTTTAGGAGGCATGCCCATTTATTATTTTTAGAGTAAAAGAGTAGATGGAAATGAAATCAATGGGCAATGTGGATAGGAAGAAGGGTATATGAATGTCAGCAGAGGCACACACAAACAGGTATGCCAGGGATGCCACCATTGTATCTTGCACCATAAGGTGTGTAGGTATTGCTTGCATTTGTAATAGTTCAACTACAAAGCAACTGCAATTTAGGGGAGTGGGATTGTCAGATACACTCACGTATGCATACACAGGTGTTTCTCTATCTGCATTCCTATTGACAGGGCAGGCACAGCAGAACAGGGCATGTCTGATGGTAGTGCAACACCAGGGCCAGACAATTATGACAGCTTGTTTATAGTACAATCAGACAGCACAGTTCTGCTGTCAGCAACACTTACAGTGGAGGGCACAGTACCACTAGTATCTACTGACATGCATATGGTGGCATCTCCTATATCTTTGGATGACCAGGACACTCATTTCAGTGTGTCACAGTATAGACAGTCCTCACCTACATATGCAGCAGTTGTGTTGTGGGCAATGACATTCCACAGAAAATGCACAAATCAGGAAAGAGGTGTGTTGTTGGGCAACAGTACCATGACTTCCACACAGTCTTAGAACTTGGTGTTACAGTGGATATCAAACAGCAGATGAGCAGATCAGTAACCCAGACACAGGTGGACACTACCCATGTCATTTCAGAGATGATTAGTGTGATGCTTAGCATACAAGATGACATGCACAAGAGCTTACAATTACTGCACACTAATATGGTGCATAGAAACTGAGAACACATCCACCTAAGTGCATTGACACTTTGCCTCTACTGAAGCTACTATGGGGTCTGATGGCATGCCCACCATGGCCATGCATGTGGGCCTTGATCCCAGGGAAAGGATCCGCACTTGTCACACACCACTCTTGAACCCATAATAGCTATTATAATGCCTATGGATGCCAACACACCTAGCTATGGCTATAGACATACATGGGCCCAGTGACATCTCTGTAGGTACACTCCATAAGGCATTTTCACAGGTTCATTGAGGTTTCAAAGTGCCACTTTATAACAGCCACCTACTGTGGCATGCCTATGCATGGCACAACAAGTCAGTCAGGGTCATATAGTTCCACACTGTCCTTGCCAGATGCAGCTGAAAGTGACATTCCATGATAGGGCTGCCTACATGGTAGTGGATTTCCAGAGTCTATATCTCATCCACCTGTGGACCCACAACACATCATGTCTGTTCTCCCACAGTCCACCATCATCTGTTGCATGTGTCCCCCTGCCCCTAAACTGTACAGCCACAAGACATTTGGCCACCTGTTTCCATTAGGAAGCTCATCCACATCACTGCATTGTATATCCAGTTCCCCCAAACTCCCAGCTGTGTACCTAAATTAAACTGTCACTTGTTTTAATCAGATATCTGTCACTGTTCCCAAACTGAAATATGCAAATGATGACAGCTAAGCTCTGCCCACCTCTCTGCTGAAGGGCTTCCACTTAATCTTTTCGAGTGCTACAAAATACTGTGTCTGCATCAGCTTTGACAGAGTCCCTATGCAGTCATATCCTCCAACAACTACTCTTCCCTCACCTCCTCTGTTGTTGACTACACTCTGTTTGAAATTCCATCAGTGGCCGCATGCTGTAGATATTAAGATAGAACCATATTTTGAAGCAGTGAACACATGACAAATCTCTTGTTGAAGGTCTCTGGACCATACTGCAGCATATCACAAGGGGTATCTAGGCCACATAGCTGGGCCTTCAACATACTGAACACATGCTGGATGATGTTGCTGCTCTGTACCAGTGCAGTGTTTTATGACATTTCATCTCTGGTCAGAGGAATGAATTTTGGTGCCACGAGTCATAGCTCTGGAGCATACCCAACATCACCTGCAGTGGACGACAATGGGTGGCTTTATGACAGGACTGCAGTCTACACACCTCTTGGGTTGTGTGCATGGCCTTGGGTGTGTGTGGGTGTGTGAGCTTATTAATTAGATGCCTTGTAGGAAATCACCATGCACAAAGTGCTGGCATAGTTTACACAAGAGTCAGATGTGGGAATCCTGAGTTCAGCATGGATGGTGCACAGACACATTGTAATGACTACCTTATGCACTACATGCCACATGGCAGTTGATGAAGTAGAGCTCCCTCAAGCTGACAAATGGGATGTCATGCAAACCAGGCTTTGTTAGTCATGTGGCTGCAATCAGTGGCCCTTAGAATCTCAGGGAAATGGGCAATTTTTTAAGATGCTTCCATAGTGGTGTTTCTTGCCTCAGAAATACATGGGGACCACATATGCATTTCCACATTTTGCAACATGATATCAAGGAAATGGTATAGGATTTATTATGCTGATGCTTGTCAAACTCCAACAGCATCCCATGATGTCCACTAGAAAGTCTCCATAGCAAAGATTGTTAATGCTATACAGCCCTTAATGTTCACAGACTTAGGAAAACCATGCATTAAATGTGATTGTATGTTGGGACAGAACAATGGGCAGGATTCACAAAGCCTCCGTGTAAGAGTTACAAGGCTTACACGGAGGCTGCAGTTAAACGGTGTGATGTCAGCATGCCATGCATATGCATGAGGGCATGCTGAATCACACCTAAGGTTAACACGGTCCTGTAAAACAGTAGGGGGCGTGTCCATAGGGCAAGCCCTGCAAACGGACACGCCCCCAGAAGAGTAAAAGTCCCGAAAGTAAACCCCCACGACAGAGTCCGTGTAAATGTGAATTTTAAACAGCACAACTCATTCCCCCACAGACTATGAACATAAAATGTAAAAATGAACATGTTATATATTTTTTTATGTTTTAAAGATGTTTGCCCGTGAGTGCGCTCGTTTGCGCGGGCGTGCCCGTCACTTAGCCACAGTTAGCAGTCAGTGGAAAAGCATATAAGAACTAAATATGCAAAGTAAGCCAAGAAGCAATAGCGTAGCGGTAGAGACGTCGGCTGAAGAGGAGGCAGTCATGGTTCAAGCCCCCACAACATCAATTTTTATTTTTAGTGAAATAAGCATGAAACAATTCCCTGATATATATGTACATGTATAAAATTATTTTTATGTAAAATATAATGAAATGGGCCATGTATTGTGAAGAAATGTGTGAAATAAAAAAAGAAGAAATGTCAGAAATGCCCATAGCTTAGCTACACTCTAACAAGCTGAGTATATCTGCCCGTAGGTGAGCAGTGTTTTAACAGGTGTAAAATGAGTGCCCGTAGGTGAGTAGAAGTTTAACAGGTGTAAAATGAGTGCCCGTAGGTGAGTAGTGGTTTAACAGGTGTAGAAGGAGTGGCCGGGGTTGAGCAGAGTTCCAACACGCTGAAACTGTGTGCCCGTAGCTGAGCTGAGCGTAATATGCATGCTGACAGCCAAACGGCACGTAAGCCAGTGTGACCCGTTTGCGCGGAGCTGCGCACCGCGCCAACAAGCTAACCGACAGGCAACGTTGAGCAAGCTGTATCAAAATTGCCTTTACACAGACACACCTCCTGGCCTGTGTAGACAGTCATAAAATATAAAAAGCAATGGCCAGGCTCGAACTCAGGATACCACGCACCATAGTCAAAGTACTGAACCACTAAGCCATGACAGTTGCTCTTAGAAATGCAGTAATAGCATATATATAGGAATGAATGGAAAGAGGAGCATGACAAAGCAGGTTTTGTGAAGCTGATACAATTCCAAAATGGCCAATCACAGATAAGTGCGGGAAAAATGGCATATATAAGCCCCACAGGTGGGAATACACAGCATAACTGATTGTGGAACCAATTTGCAGTCAGGATGGCAGGTGTAGGAGAGGGTAGTTGCTTCTGAGCACAGAGGTGGGGCGTTGAGGAGTCCAAATATATGGTTTGGCTCCTCATCCATGATCATGAGGCCCAACTCATGCAGGGCCAGGTCCTGTGGGGAGCATATAGGGCTGAGGCGTGGGACCGGTTGGCACATGATCTTACCAGTGCCACAGGAATACCAAGGACTGGTGAACAGGTCCGTCACCACCATGCGGACCTGAAGAGATGGAAGCAGGACCAACTGAACCGTTGGATCCAGGAAGCCTGGCAAATGCCCAACGCCCCACTACTGAGTAAGTTACATGTAATTATTTATGTAAGAAATTAACCTAGCTGATATTATGGAGATGTGTATTCCAATATTACTTCATTTATATTACAGCTGCAGGTGTCCGTTCCATGAACCGTCGAGCCTATGCCGATAGGCTGGTGTGGTTGCGTCACCAGGCAGGTCAGTAATTCTCTCCCTGTAACTGTAAAAAAATATAAGTATGACAGCTTGCAAAAGAGTGCAGTGTAGTCACTTATTAATAAAAAGTGCAAGTAACAGTGTAAGAGAGATTTTGCTAGTATTGTTTGATTACATAAGTGTGATGCAGCCTGTAATCCAAAAATAAAAATGAAACAAGTCTGAAATAAAGATGTTCCACCTGTAATATAATAGTACATAACCTGCAGCAGGCTGAAAAGTACAGCTACAGAAGCTGAGTAAAACACATGTGTGAAATATATCCCTGTTTAAATTCTGAAACATGACACAAGTGAGACTGTTGGAAAGGATTGTTATAACTAAGTAAAACATGTCAATAAAGCCTAGAATTAAGTACCATCCTGAATTGTAAAAATAAAACAAGCAAGAGAGTGTGAGAAAGAGGTATGAATCCACCAATAAAGTAGTAATAACTCCTGAATAAAGTATACTGCAGTCAGTACAGAATGAAATGAATGTGACAGGCACAACCAAACAGCAATATGTGTTGAAAAAAGTACTGAAGCTGGAATGTGTGTCCCAAAATCTGGATATGTTGCTCTCAGTTTGCAATATGCAGATAGTATGGTTGTATGAAATACCAAACATCCACAGTTGTCTAGAGCCATATAAAGCAAATGTAGCAGGATGATGTAGCTGAACAGAGCCAGATATGAATGTGTATGAATAAAAATGAAATGTATATTGATGTAGCAGTAACATTCCTATCACCAACATGCATAAGTTGTCACATAGGAAACTGTAGTCAGACCTGTAGTGTGTATATATCTGCAGCTAGTAGAAAGTAGAAATGTACAGCATATGTATAGGTATTTGAAGTTAATGAAATATTTCTTCACCCTACCCTATAACCACAAATAATCCATTCCACGTGAAATGGGTATGTGTATTCACAATTAACACCCCTGGACAATTGTCCTGTTGGTTCATACATATTTGCATGTACATTGATGCATGTGCCCTGTTCATACATCCAAACCTGATGGCCTATTGCCATCACTCAACCCTGCATGTTGTTGGAACGTGTACTGTTGTTCAAATTATACATGTGTTATGCTTGCTGTTCAACGGCTTGAATTTATGGGTGTTTGGTTAATGGGAATACTAATGCATGCTATTACAACTAATTGTGAATGGTATTGCACGTTACTAACCCAAACTGTCACTAAATAATGCAAAACATAGGACGACAGGGAAGGCGGGTTCCAGCGGACCCACCTCTCCCATCTCAGCTGGCGAGTGCACCTGGCAGTAGTGCCCAGGCCGGACCCTCCTCCGGTGGCCCTGTGCCACCTGTGGGTGGAAGTGCTGCAGGGGATGGGGCTCCCGTACCTGACATACCACTCTCACCTGAAAAAAAAAAAGGACACTCTGTAACCACAAAAAAATTACGCCCCATACATAGCTGCCCATTTTGCACACATGTCTGCTGGACATGTACACTGGCAATTACAATTGGCTGTACAACAAATATTATTGTTGTCCTCACACCTCTCTCAGGGGTGGAAGGTTTCAAATTTCACACCAAATTACAAACATATGCACAGATGTTGCTGACGAAGAAATGGGCAGCTATGGGCCTTTCCTACATCCCTCCTGCAAAACCCGAGCTTGTTTTCCTACTGTCCTACCCTCTTTGTGCCCCCTTTTTCACCACTTTCCTATCTCCCCATTTTCTTTTCTTTAAAAGACAATAGCGCGGGTGTGCACGAGAGTAAGCACTTTTAAGCAGTAGTAAGCGGGTGTGCGCTTCTGTGCGCTTAGCTGAGCATGTGTGCGTGAAGCTAAGTGGCAGTGCGCATGCGTGAGCTCCGCGCAAACCAGCGCTAACCCGCTTACAACTGCTTAAAAGTGCCTTAGTCACTCTGAATGACAGGGCCTGTAGTTTTCTCAGCAGCAAAATAAAATACCTCCCTCAGTCTCGAACCCAGGACCTTGGAAACACTAGTCTGCATGACTTTCCACTAAGCCATGACTGCTATACAAGAACATTGTGCTGAAAGAAATATATCATAAAATAGTAGGAATTAATGTAAAGGGAATATAGCAAGTCTAGTACACAAAGCATGTCATGTATATTTACTGTCAAATCTAGTGGATTTGTAAAATAGTACTGTGTGCTGAGAAACAGTCATGCTAGTTGGTAGCTACTAGGTAATAATGTCACAGTAGCATCTGGCAAGCCACACACATACTCAGAGCAGGATAAACACTGCCATAGTTGAATAGTTAAGAGATCAGACATAGCAACTGTGACTGAGTTACAGGGATGTCCCTGATGTGAAAACAAATGTCAACTGTGCCCCACTGACACCCTGTCAAATGTACTAACAGTAGGCAGAAAGGTGTAACTACACATGCAATGGTAACTATGAATGACTGAAGGTATGCACCACCTGCACGTCACAAATGGTGTACTAATACATATGCTTGAAATAACCCACAGTCACAACTGCAGAATATCAGAATATGTCATTGGAGTATCCCACTGCTATGTACCATTCCATGAGGCTGATAAAAGATGCACCTGAGAGTATCTGAGGCCTGCTCATCAGCATGATCAAATACCCTTGTAAGTGTCAAGGCCCACACCATGGCCAGACCACACTGCATGCAGTAACACCCTACCACAACAAACACATAAGGAATTGCTGCCCAAACATATTTAGCAAGCATTACAAGCTGTGAATGTAAATGGAAAATAGGAAAGCCATAGCAACACATTACAGGAAAGACACCTAGCAGGCATACAAGGAGTGAATGTAAAGGCCAAATATTGAAGCCATAGCAACAGATTGCAAGAGCCACTGCTATATACCAGTTACACCACAATCCCCACAGGAAAGCACACACACCCATATACACAGTATTACTAGTCGTAGGTGTCAGCTTACATACACATGGAGAAGAGGACACTGGAGGAAGGAATACTCAGCTTACAGAACAACATGCATTGCAGTGTCTACAACACAGCCTGAAATATGAGAGACATACCAACCCTTACACTTACAGAACAGTGTCCACAGCAAACCAGCATGGTCCCCACCCTGATAATCTGAAAGGGCTACGCCTACCTAACAGACCTTTTTATAGCACAGTCCTGTAATCACAGTGAGAACTGCAATCACTACACAACAGGCTGCATGCAATTAGTAAATGCTGGCTAACAATTGGTGCAGAGGCCATCACATGGACATGTGCAGATACCTACAAAAGCATCCTGTACTCCCAGTCCACACATGCAATACTTTCATTGCACCCACTGGAGGTAGAGAGAGAGAGAGAGAAAGAAAGAAAGAAAGAAAGAAAGAAAGAAAGAAAGAAAGAAAGAAAGAAAGAAAAAAAAAAACCCTGTAACAACAAAACAAAGAGGCTGACAGCAGGCCAAGTAACTGCAAGCCTACGCAAACAGCTGCAACAAACACAGGTAATGTAAAGTACTACTATAATAGTCTACATACTGTGAACCCTCCAGATGTGTTATTGGTCTGTATCTATGTATATGAAGATGTGCATAGGGCTGGGGACATACTGCAACTGTCTCTGAAGGCTCTACATACATATGTATGTGAAGGTAGCTATGTGCACATAGCAATGTAGGTTGTAGTGCAATGTACAAGTAGGTTGTACAGTAATGGATGTTCAGCAGTACGTTACTGTGTGTATACATATGTGGAACTAAAAGGAGTATATATATATATATATATATATATATATATATATATATATATATATACATATCTAACGTGTATACGTATGTATATCGAGATATGTATGTATATATATATATATATATATATATATATATATATATATATATATATAATATGCATATGTGTATACACAGATAGAGAGGGATGTAGAAATACATAGGCATATATAGTTTCACAGTGTCATAGTTTAGTACTAGGCTATCTGCAGACAGTGTATAGAATAGATTTAGAAAATTGCGCCTCTGTATAGTAGTGACACAGTGAAGACTCCCGTACATAATAGCATTAGTTTACTGTGCCTCTGTCTAGTAGTGACACAGAGATGACCCCTGGTGTAAACCTATGATCTCCCATCCACTCGTCAAGAATTCACATGAAGAGTGTCAGTGAGGGTCTCTGCCTAACATGAACTGGGATCCTGTTCCACAGTAGGGGAAGCCTCTTAGTGATGGATCTGTCCCTACAGTATGTCCTATTCATATGTGTGCTGAGGTTTAAATCTGTAGCTGTTGTGGTTCTGATGGATTTGGATTGTATGAGGTGGAACATGTCCATCAATACCTGATTGGACATGGCCTTGTACATCAGGCACAGATCACCCCTAAGTAGGCAGTATGCTATGGAATAGAGCATGAGTTACTTTAGTCTGGCAGCATATGAAAGTTGTTGGAGACCCTTGATCCTCCTGGTGATGTACTTATGGGGTCCCCCTAGCTGTTGCAAGTGCCAGGTGAGGTACATACCAAATGGGGCATAGTACACAGTCATAGGCCTGATAAGGGAGGAGTATAGGGGTACAATGACCCATTTTGATCTGGATGTGAATCCCTTCATGATAAGGTGGGCAAGGTAGGAAGTCTATCCAACCACTTTAGCAACGTGGGTGTCAAATGAGAGGTCAGTATCGATCAGTGTCACCAGGTCTCCGATTACTTTGTCTGTACTCAGTGGGTTACTGTCTATGTGATAATATGTGGGTACCTTGTCCGTCGGAAAGGGTATGACTATACATTACGTGGCATGCAGTTTAAGGCCATGACTCCAGCACCAGTTGTCGGTGTCCGTGAGGCCTTTCTGTAGGATGTATGTGTCAGCTGGTGTATCGACTATGGCGCCTAGTATGCAGTCATCTTTGAACATTGTCAGCCACTACCCTCCCATGTCTGCTTCCACATCTGAGAAATATATGCCGAACATGAGCGGTCCCAGGACAGAGCCCAGTGGGACACCACTTGTGACTGGCTCTGAGTCTGACATGGCACCAGTGAGTTTGACTGTAGGGTTTCTATCCGTTAGCCAGTTTGCAACCCATCTTGTGACATATGGATTTAGATTTCAGCTGTTGATCATGTCTATGATGCCAGAGTGCGTTATTGTGTCGAAAGCCGTCGGCAAGTCCAGGTAGGTATGGACCGCTGTGCCCTCATCAATGGCTCTAGTGACTGATTTGAAAAGGTCAACCAGGTTCATAAGGCAGGATCTGCCCTCTACAAAGCCAAACCGGGTGGGATCAAGTGTCTAAGTCCCCAATGTCTCTGTGTATGAGTTCCATAATGATTCTTTCCATAGCGTTGCAGACCAGGCTTGTTAAGCTTATGGGGCGGTAGTTACCAGGGTCTGTAGAGGTGCCTCCTTTGTGGAGTGGGACTACTGTTGCTGTATGCCAGTGTCCAGGTACATATGCTGTAGTAAGGCTACGGTTGAATAGCATTTAATGTGCATGTGTAGCTCCTCTTGGAGTTCATGTAGCATGCAACCTGCAATACCGTCGGGTCCCACTGATGCTGTGTTTACAGCTTTGCTGAGGGTGGTTCCCAGCTGGACATCTGAGATGACAGGGAGGTTACAGTCAGCTGGGATAAGTAATTCCTCATGTGTGGGTGAGGGAGGGGAGAAATCTGCACTGAAGCTGTCTGCCAGAATGTTGGCATTATCTGTGTGTTCAGTGTAGCTTTTGTCACTGTGAACTAACTTTGAATATATCTGAGGGTTCCCACCCAGGTGTGTAACATAGCAGAAGAAGGCCTTGTGGTTATCTGTAGTGTCCATAGGGATGTCCCTCTCATTGTTGGCCTTGCATGTTTGTATGACAGAACGTATCTTTCTACTAGTGCTGATCAGAGATGCCTTATCTCTATGGAATTCTGCTCTGCCGTGCAGTAGCTACCTTCTGTTGTTATACAATTTGTTCAATGCTTGGGTCCACCAGACAGGATGCCTGCCCTTGGTGGAGAGGGTCTTGGTTTTATTTGGGATTGCATGATCCATGCATTCTTGGAGATGTCCGTAGAAAGCATATGTGAAGGTGTCTGCATTGTGGGATGTGGTTTCACTGGCCCAGTGGGCATAAAGGATACCAACTCAGTTATAAGAAGTGTAAAGTCGACATGTGAGAGGTTTCCCACTGTAGTCTTTTGTGTTGTGGGGGAGGTGGGATATGTATAGCCAGGGGGATTAGTCTGTGGTCAGATGTGACTAGTGAGGGGTATACTTCCGGTGTGTAGCACATTGTCCCCATGTTTGTGATGATCAGGTCTAGTATATTATCTCCCCTTGTGGGAGAGGTGACTAGCTGTTCCACTGCATTTGACTTAGTGAATTACGGGAACCTTTGGGCTAGGGTGTTTGGGGAAGAATAATGCACCCAGTGTATGTTAGGGTAGTTGAAGTCTCCCAATATGATGGTGTGTGGTGGGACATTCATATCCTCCAATGTCTTCAGGAAGGCTGACTGTGGTTCCTGAGATTGGGAGGGTGGTCTGTAACATGCTACCAGTTGTATAGCAGGTTTGCCTACGGTTATCTGCACCTGGATGGTCTCTGATGCTTCATGTGTTGCCACTAACCTGGAGGTGTGTGTGTCCTTCATGAATATGGACACACCCCCTCCATTTTTGTTTTGTCCCGAGTCCTGGGGCCAAAACGCATGATACGAGGTATAGCCTGGTACCGCTTGTGTGCTCTCAGGAGCCTTGAACCAGGTTCTCACTTACTGCACAGACATCGAGATTGGTAGAATATGTACATACAGATATATGTAATACACACATACATATATAGATATATGTAGATACATATACATATACAGATAGATCTGACTGACAACAGATATGTCTATATATGACTATCTCTCTCTCTCTGTCCCACCCCCTCTCACTCTCACTCTCCCTCTGTCTCTCTCTCACTCTCTCCCCCTCTCTCCCCACATCTATATGTATATATCTACATCTATATATACATATTATATACATATATACAAACATATATATATATATATATATATATATATATATATATATATATATATATATACAGATATAAATATATCAATATATATATATATATATATATATATATATATATATATATATATATATATATATTGATATATATACTGTGTGAGGCACATGTGTGCAGATGTCTTGCAACAGGTGCCTGGTGTCAAAGGCATGGAGTGAACACCAGTGTGGATACTGGAGTACCATACCCCATTCAAAAACACTGACACCAGTAACCACCACATATGTGCATGCCTGCCCACCACTGCATGTGTCAGGGGGAACAGGGGCAACAAGTGTACAATAGGCTCCCCATTGATATACACAGTGGCACACTAGTCCTGTAATACCTGTACATGGAATGTGTCAGCGGACATGGTGTGTCAGCTATGGACATGTAGGTCACTGTACCCCTCCACACCCCACAATGTCCTACACGGTATGTACCTCCCATGGCAGCTACAGATATGGAGAAGGACACAGACATATGCAAGTAACTGTGTCAATGCACTCAAACACAATACCTATGCAGAGTGACTGACAAGACCACAGAGTGCACACAGACTACCTACATAGAGGTTACCACTGCTGGATATACATAGTTTGGTCACCCCCATGACAGTTGTCTAACAACCATGGTAACCCCTCCAACATCCACAACACAAATTACCTATGTCTGTCATCCTTGTCACTGCAGTATAGAGCACATGGTGGAGGTACAGGACCCTACCCACAGATACGACATACCCTGTAGTAGACCACACAGAATTAAGAAGCAAGGCTCCCCATGAGTAGATGTCAGACATACCCCTGCTGAATGTTATGCAGATAGGTAATATGCCATATGAGTCACCCTGTGTAACTGTTTGTAAGGAGCACATGTGTCACAAGGGGCAGGGTAGCATAACAGTATGCTGCTGTAGGCCCAGGGCCAAAAGCACACTACCTACCTAAGACACAAATCACACCCATGAACACATTGCAAACAAAATATGTGAGGTGGAATGAGTGTGCCAGTGACTGGGTGCATGTTGTGTACTGGTGTGATTGCTCACCATGACTGTCTGTCTGTCATGGTAGTGTGTGTCCCTGGTGTGAGGCCAGAGACAGGTGTGTGAGGTATTGCGATCAACACATACTACATTGCCATATGTTGTGCTGTGTTACCCTGTATGTCACTGTGGTGTAGGTAGGGTTATGGCAAGTAAGAGTAGTGTGCATTACCAGTGAAATATGTAATGTGCATTGTGTGCAGTGCATGGGCTGATAATGCTCCAAATACAGTACCTTGATACAAACCCCCAGTGTGAGGTTGTGTATTGTACCTGAAACAGTGTGTTGACTGCTTCAGTATACTAGTCTGTCGTATGGAGTGTGCCAGGTACTGTTGCACAGTTGTTGGATGAGCACTGATATCTGGTCATTTACATGTGTATCCCCCAATAGACAGACAGATGCTATATATGGTGGTTAAGTTATATCACTGCAGTCGAGTATTATGTGTATTATGTGTGCCATAGTTTGCTGACAGATATTGCTGACATATTTTCCTTCTCCTTTTCAGGGCTATGGTTCACCAGCGGAACCCTGTCTACTCCGCTGCAGAGGAGGAAGAGATACACCAGAGCCTGGTGCGGGATTTCGCTGTACTCTTCTCCCTCACCAGCCAGAACCAGCAGGAGAGGGCTGCACTGTGGCAAGACCTGGTCCATCGGGTAAATGACATAGGCACACATAACCGGACATATGAGCAGGTACGCCATCACTGCAGTGATTTAATTAGAAATGTCCATCAGCGTGCGTCGGATATCCACAGGCAACAGCTTGCCACAGGTGGTGGGGTGTCTAGACATCCCCCCCTCACCAGACTGGAGGGACTACTCCTAAGTGTTGTGGCTCCAGTCCAACAGCAACAGCAGCAGCATACATGTGTAATGATGGAGGCTGGAGCCACACAGCAGCAGGACATGGAGCATGCAGGTAACATGCCATGTGTATAGTTGATCGTTCTGTACACTGTTAGGTTATGCATGTGTGAGGTGTGTCCTCGTTTTGTAGCTGTAATCTTGGTAATTATTGTGCAAGAGTGATATCCTCAATATCAGCAGTACACCTGTGGAAGCTAACTGTTGCACTACTGAACTGTATCATGCCCACAGTATCAATGGCACAGTTGTGCCCACTGACAATAAATGTCACTTTTCTGCAGGTCCCTCTGGTGTAACAGCAAGGCAGCCTATCCATGCTGGTGAGTGTGTAATACCATTACCTTTAATACTCTTGATACTAACAGTAATAATAGGATGAAGCAGTAGTGCTATGTGTTTGATTGCAGGTGTGTTTGTGTCTGTGGGTTGATATCTCATATACTGAGGTGTGTGCATGTGTGCATGTGCCCATGTGTGCATGTGTGCATGTGCCCATGTGTGCATGTGCCCATGTGTGCATGTGCCCATGTGTGCATGTGTGCATGTGCCCATGTGTGCATGTGTGCATGTGCCCATCTGTGCATGTGCCCATGTGCCCATGTGTGCATGTGTGCATGTGCCCATGTGTGCATGTGTGCATGTGTGCATGTGCCCATGTGTGCATGTGAGCATGTGTGCATGTGTGCATGTGTGCATGTGTGTATCAGTGGTGACATTGTGTACACATTGTAAACTGTGTTTCCTGTCTTACTCCCACAGGTTCTGGTGCTGCTCTGGTGTTGTGCAGCAGGGAACCTGAATCATCTGCTGTGGATAGTGATAATGATGATACCTGTGTAATGGCACAGGTAGGTGTGCCAGGGTCCGTCATTGGTCAGCCAATTGACACTACACAGCTGTCGACCCCATCAATGCGCACTGTCATCTTGCCAATACATCCTTTGTCACCAATGTCCCTTGGTGATGGACAGGATACAGTGGGCATTGACCAGGGTAATGTGGTATTGGTGGCGCATGCATCCCCACACAGCAGCCATGGCCAAGGTCCTGACATGGTACCACACAGGCAGATGTCCAGCAGTTCTTGTGGGAGCATCCCTGGGCGTACCACCCCTGTCAGACGTGCCCACAGAGGTCTTTCAACCTCAGCTATGTTTCAGGCTGTAATGCAGGCACAGTCACGTATGGAACGGTACACCAGACAGGGTCTGAGGGAGCTGAGAGCATTTCGCACAGCCATGAGTGACAGTATGCGTAATGTTGTGGCTGCCATCCGTAACTTCACCAAGGTCATTGACAGACGTTGGGGGGACACATTAGATCTGTTCCACAACTACATGTCCATGAGCCAGGGCAATGGTGGATGGTTGAGGCGTCGACGTGGCCGTATGCCAGCAACAGCAGCAGCTGGCAGCCGTCGCGGATGACAACAGGCCTGCGGCCGCTCACATAGTGCCAGCAGCAGCCCCAGCAATGCTGGGTCTGTGCTGTCATCAGACCGCCCCAGGAGACCACGTGCACATGGAGCTGGACAGTCCCAACAGGGACGTGTCTCCAGTCACCAACCACCTGCTTCTGATGACAGTACCCAGTCTGGCTTAGTACCTGATACGGTCCGTAGCACCCCTGCCAGGCACAGGTACCGTGTCCGTGGCCACAGACAGTGATCTGTATGACCTGGCAGGTACAGTCTGTGGCTGTCCACAAACACCTGTATATGGCAGCCATGAGGTGGGACTGTGTGCATTTATACACACATGCAAAGTGATAACACCTAGGGCTAACGCATACATGCACACACTGCATCAACATTGTCCCATCTTGTACTGCTGTCCCTCACCAACACACACACACAGACATGTCAATTGATTGTATCAGTGGCAGACTCAGGCATACCAGGTACACACCCTGTGCATATGATGAAACTGTGCCACCTTCTGAAATCTGTAAAATCGGTGCAGGAACAGGTTAACATGGTGCTGATGCACAGGGTGACTACATAGATGTGTTGTAATAGTATGATGTTGACAACAGTACAGTGTAATGATATCATTGTGGGTATATACCAGCATGCCTGATGCAGTTACAGTATGAATGTCATTGTATTGTTTTGTACACCCATAGTAATTACCACAGTGTTCTGTCTGCACATCTTTGCATACTGGTGGCGAGGCTGTCAAGGGATGGCCACCTACATAGGTAGCACAGGGGACACAACAGTGTACATATTGATACTCAATGATGGTCATGTCAACTGCGAGTTGCATGCTGTCCACACACGACTCTGCAATGCGGATGTTTCAGGATGTTGATATCTGTGCAGTACTACACAACAGGTTCAAGGCTCACAAGAGCACACTAGCACTACAAGGTCACACCTCATACCATGCATGACAGCACCAAAACACAGAACTAACTATGACAGGAGGGAGAGTGTCCATACATGTCAAGGATACTGTGGTGCCAGGACAGGTAGCATACATCATACTAAGTCTGGAACTGCTGAGTGAGGGCTCAGTGTCTGTTATTTGCCATGTGTATTATTACAGGTATGAGCACTTGGGTATCAGGCCAGTTATTCAACATTACGAAGGTACGTGGTCTATACACTTGTGGGGGGTGCGGCTGAACCCAGCCCGTCTGACCTGTGAATGTCTGGGTACTGGCTAATAGTGCCTGCATATATGCACTGTTACCTACTGGAAGTCATACACCTTGTTTGTTGTAGCATAGTCTACATACAGGCCTGCTGACTGTAGCTTTGTTTGTATGCATGTTTGCTTGTTATGTTCCTGAAACACTGATTCCACCTGCAGTGCAGATTTACAGTGCCTCTGTGGATCCCTAGTGACATCTGTATTGCTTACTGTACTGATGTCCATGTCTCACTTGACAGAACATCACTGTTTGTCCTGTTTGCATGTAGCTTGCCTGTAACACATTGCATATGACTTACCTCGCATTTGCTCAAGACAGCATTCATATATGCCAGCACTAACAAATCAGGAGCACTACACCCTCACATAGTCACCTTGAGTACCTTGTTCCCCATTGGCCCTATGTGTCGTTACTTAGTATGGGATTCACAATGCTATGATAGCATGTGCAAAGGTCATCTGTCGATCTACTCTCACGTCCAGTTGGTGAATCTGTGAGTCATGTGGCAATGTTACAGCTGCCTCATGTACACAGACAACCCTTTCCCCTTCCCATACACATACAACACATGTGAGAGATGCAACCACATAGCCAAACTGGGGGCTAAGCTCTGTTAACTCAGCACTGGCATTCCCTGTCAGGTGGAGTGGGATACTACAATGAATACAGTACCAGTCTCCCATAGACCTGCCACGACCGCAATCCAAACACAGAAACACACAGGTACATTATTGGACTCTCAGAATAGCATCCTGCCTGAGCAGCTGACACCTGCAAAGCAGACACACAAGCAAACGTTAAGCCAGAGCAGAGCACGTACAACACATAGCTCACAAAGCCTGTGTGCCAAACAGTCACAGGCCATACGGCTTGACAACACACCTGCTATAGTTGTATGAGGTACCTCTATCGTCAGGTACACTGAGGTCCTGCTCACCAGGCTTAACAAGGTGACGGTCACGCTGAGCTGTCCGTCGGGCACTATGATCCACCACATAACACAAGCATACTGGTCACTCCAAGGCATGTAGAAGTATGACTCAGTCATTGTCTGTGCCAGTGTGTATAACCTCTGACGCACCTCCCTGGACTACATGTTAGGGGACATAGAGGGGCTCTCTGAGCTTGTGGCACAGGATGGTATGACCCTGGCCTTGAGTAGCATCTCACCCTCACCAAGAATGCTGCCACAATATGTAGACAGGATCATCAGTTTTTGCAATTAACGTATGTTTCAGTGACATTCAAAGGGGATCCAATGCCTGTCAGTGTGGGATTACATGCTGGACAAACCACATTTGCTTTGCTTGGGACAGCTTGCACTTGTCACCCATGGGCCGTTGTATATTGGCAGAGGCTGTTGCTACACACATAGTGCCTTTTTATGCAAGGCTGACATTACATAGCCACCTACACAGGTATCAGGATAGGACACTAATAGAAATGCTACTCAACAGCAGCAGTGTAAACCTCAAGATGCATGCAGTGGAAACTGTCCTTAGCATGGGGTACAGCAATATCCATGCAGTAACAGACTCCTGGTACAAGGCTCCCAGGTGCACACAATCAGTGCCAGGTCATTCCTGATACCATGCTTGTCGTCTCCTACACATGCACCAAACCAGAACAGGGGGGATGTATCCAAAGGCACCTCAGATACACACACACCCAGGTTGGTGGCACTGCACAAAGCATCAGAGCCTATCCATGTGCAACTAACAGTGGGTTAGACTGCCTTCAGGTTCATAGCCTGGCACACACCACACTCCCATACCCAGGAAACCCACTTGGCCTTCCTGACAACACTGGGAATATGACAGTCTCTACACACACCATTATATGGTTGTACTGCAACTACCCAAACATAGAGTGTGAGCATTACTCTAGCTCCAAGACCCTATCTGAAGGGTTCTTAGCATTCATTCCCTGCATTGCTATGGAACAACTTGTTACCACTCCCACAAGAGGTGACAACATGCTGCACCTGTTCATCACCAACATGTGGACTATATGCTCCAGACCAGTCATGTATCCCTCGCTGGTGGGATGACACCATCTACAACCCACACTGTCTAGTCACATACCAGATGCAGCCCCTGCACAGAACACCACAGTCATACAGTTGTCTGATGCATATTCCATGTATTCACATGAGGCAGGCTTCGGACATGGGAACTATTGCAGTTCACAGGTACATATGTGTAGGTGGCACACACATACATCATGTGTGCATTGACATTACTGATATAATATATGTTGTGCAATATTGGGAACAACACCCCACACACATGGACAAACTGTGTGACAAAACTACACATGGTGTTTGTAGGATACAAACCCCTACCTAACTATGTTAGATCATTTGTGAGAGACGCAGTAGCAGAGCATGCTATTTGCATTACTGGGGGGATTGCTTTCTCATGCTGTACTTATAGGGTGCTGACATCATCAGTGTTTAGACAGTGGAATATGCAGCATGTGTTGTGTAGTAATAGTTGCCAAAAGGGACATTTCTCTTACACATGGAATTGCACACACTACTCCCCCACACACATTCACACACACACTGTGCACTTGCAGGATTCCAACCCCTACCTAACTATGTTATGATACTTGTGAGAGACGCAGTAGCAGAGCGCACTATTTGCATTACTGGGAGAGTTGTTTTCTCCTGCTGTACTTATAGGGTGCTGACATCATCGGTGTTTAGACAGTGGAATATGCAGCATGTGTTGTGTAGTAATAGTTGCCAAAAGGGACATTTCTCTTACACATGGAATTGGACACACTACTCCCCCCCACACATTCACACACACACTGAGCACTTGCAGGATTCAAACCCCTACCTAACTAAGTTATGACACTTGTTAGAGACGCAGTAGCAGAGCGCGCTATTCACATTACTGGGTATAATTTCTGCTCCTGACATATGTATAGTGTGCTGACATCATTATGGATGAAGAGGTATGTACATCTGTTACTATCCATCAGTACAGGGGAGAGCATATCTATGCATTAACTTTGCGCAGGCACAGTGGCCTACAGTACTGTGGAGGCAGATGCCAAATACACTGTGGATAGCCTTCTGTATTCCCTAGGGACAACAGTCTAGTATTGCACTCTATGGCCATATGTTTACCTGTCAGATGCAAGTATCTGTTGCTCATATACTGTTTGTGGGTCTTTATTGCCATAGCCTTCCCTATCTCTGTAAACAACGTGTGTACTGTGGGAGATGTTTGCATATGAGTGGGATCCAGTACTTTACTTATGTCTCTGTTGTAACTTCACTGTGTGCACTGGGCAGATGTCTGTATTGTGGGAGGTTCCTGTGTTAACACATAGAAATGCCAGATATGTGTGTGCAACTGCTGAACTGTGACATGGCCTAAGTGTGTGATTATGCCCAGTTCACAGTTTGTATGGCTTCTTGACTGACACGTCTCATTTATCTAAGTGTGCGAGCATGCCCAGCGTGACCTTTCCTTATGTTGGGATCTGTGGACCACCACATTTGTGTTTGTGTGTGGACGCCATCTACATATCACATGTACAGTTGAGTGTTGGACATCAGGTTGTGTTCTTACTGCCCAACTGCTTTGTGTCTGAACCTAACAGGCATTATGCTGTGCCTGCAGGGTCGCCATGGGATAGTTTGCATACAGTTGTCATCATCCTTTCCTGCTGACCAAACAGTTGTATTGTCATATAGTGTACTGGTGCAGTACTTTCACTGTGGTGGATAGTATAATCAGTTTCAGTCCTATCACTGCTTGTAATATTTATAGTGAGCACACCAGACTGGTTGAGGGCCAGTTGTGCAGATATGACCATGTTGCATTTTGTTCAGATATGGACAGCATACTACATGATTGTCCGACATTGTTAATGTATTCCACAACTTGTGTGGACAGTGACAAACAATGGTCATGTGCCCTAGTCCATTTGTAATGCTAGTCAGAGAGTGTTTGTCCTTCAACACACATTTACTGGTGTTTGCCATGACATATGTCACGGTTAGTGTGCTGTGCCTCTGTCTACCCGTGACATACAGGTGATATCCAGGGTACACCTACCATCTCCCATCCAGTCATCATGATTCCTCTGGATGACAGTCACTGAGGGACTCCCTGGATATCCTGTAGTGGGAGTTTAGTCGTGAGTGGAGTGAACTTCTGGGTTATGGACCAATCGGTACAGCATGTCCTGTTTATGTCTGTGCTGGGGTTCAGGCCTGTCAGCTGCATAGGTCACCAGCATTCAGTGTTTACATGGTGCCAAATGTCCATTGATACCAGGTTGGTCATGGCTCTATACATCAAGCACAGTTCACCTCCAGCCAGGCAGTATGGCACTGTGTGGAGCTGCAGTTTCTTTAATCAAGTGACACATGGCATCTGTTACAGCTTTGCGATCCTCCTGGTGGGGTATTTGTGTGGTCTTTCCAGTTGCTGCAGGTGTCTGCTACGGTACATCCCTGAAGGGCCATTGTACACAATTGTGAGGCTGCACATGGATGACTGGAGAGGCACATTGACCTACCCTAACCAAGCTGTGCTTACCTTCATGATTAGGTGGGTATATGGTATGTTTCTGTAACCACTACAGACACATGGTTGTCACATGCAGGATATCTATCACCTTGTGTCCCCAGGTCTCTTATTGCTCCTGATGTACTTACTGGGTTAACACCTATGTGGTAATTTCTGGCCATGTACTGTGTTTCCACAAGGGTTGACTATACACTATTCTGCATTTAGCTTGTTGACATGGCTGTGGCACCACTTGTCTGTTTCTATGTGTGCCTTTTGTAGGTTGCTTGTGTCAGCTGGAGGGTCCGATATGGTGGGCAATTTGTAGTCCTCTGCGAACCTGTTCAGACAGAGTCCTTCCATGTTGGCCTGTACCTATGTGACATATATAGCATACAAGAGAGGTCCCAGGACCATGCCTTGTGGGATGACAGTTGTACCTGGTTTGCAGTCTGCCATGGCTGCAGCATGTCTGACCAGGTCAGTTCTGTCCTTGAGCTGGTTTGCAACCCATCTACTTGCATAGGGGTTTATAGTTAGGCTGGTGAGCTTATCTGTACCGCCAACTAGGGTATCGTATGGAAGGGTTTAGCAAGGTCCAGATAGGCTGTGTGATCCACATTCCCCACATCAATGGCCTTGGTGCACGTTTCACATGAGTCAGACATGTGTAAGGGGCAGGATCTGCCCTATGACAGCCACACTGGGTAGGGTCCAATGTCTGTAGGTACCCAATCTCGTTATTCATGGGATCCATGATCATCCTCTCCATTACTTTGCCAACCTAGATAGTCGGGGTTGAGGGGTGATAGTTTGCAGTATCCATTCAGGCACCTCCTTTGTGGTGTGGGACCACTGTTGCTGTACACTGCTCTTTGGGTACATATCCTGTGGTAGGACTGATAGTGCGCAGTACTGCTATTTGCTGTTCCATTCTTCTTACAGTACTTGTTGGACACAACCCAGGACACCATCTGGTACCATTGATGCTGTGTGCTGTGCTTTGTGGATGCTGGCTGTTACCTCAGCATCTGCAATGTCAGGGGGCCAGCACTCTCCTGGGATAGATATTTGGCAGTTAGGTGCTGGTGGGGAGTTTGGAAAGAATCTGTTTGGTAGGCTGTTGGCAATGTGTGTGGGTTTGTTGTATTGTTTGTGATATTAGAGTGCTGCAGAGCATATCTGTGGATTATCACCATGGTTCCTACCATCAGGTAGGACAGCTGTGTGATAATCCTTTGTGTCCTGCACAATTTGTATCATCATAGGTTCATAGGTTCATACTAGGCTATCTGCCCTGGCCTTGTTTGAGCATGGACAGACTGTGTGTGGGTCTTGACACCCCTTGCAATGTGCATATTATGTCCATGTAGGGTTTACTTTACTAGATGTGACACAGGGATGGCCCCCAGTGTACACCTACTATCTCCCATGCACTTCACCAGATTTCTCTTGTTGAGTTTGAGTGTGGAGCTCAGCCTATCATGGACTGGGATTCTGTTCCAGAGTGTCAGGAGCCTCTGGGTTATGGATCTGTCCCTCCAGCACATCCTATTAATCTATGTGCGGAGGTTCAGATATCTCACTGTGGTGTGTCTGCTGGATTTGGGGTTTCTGCAGTGGAGCATGTCCATTCATTCTGGATTGGACATGGCCTTGTACATCAGGCATACATCACCTCTGACTGGACAGTATGCTTCTGAATTGGGCTGTGGTTTCTTCAGCCAGGCTGCAGATGTCCAATGTTTGGACCCTTTATCCTGTTGGTGAGGTACATTTGGGGTCTTTCTAACTGCTGCAGGTGTAAGGTAAGGTACATCCGAACTGGGGCATTGTTGTCACGTATGGGCCTGATAAGGGAAGAGTATGGGGGCACAGTGACCTCTCTAGCTCTACATGTGCATCCTTTCATATTAAGGTGGGCAATATAGCAGATCTTCCTGGCCACCTTGGCAATGTGAGTGTCACATGACAGGTTACCATCCACTTGTGTCCCTAGGTCCCTGATTACTTCTTCCATACATAATGGATTGCCACCTATGTCATACTTTGTGTGTGCCTTGTTTGGTATTTATTGAGACATTCATACTCTGCAGTGTCTTCAGGAAGGTTGGCTGGGGTACCTGGGTTTGTGTGTGTAGTCTGTAGCAGGCTTCAAACAGGTACACAGTTTGAGCCAGTGTTACTTGCCCGTGGATAGTCCATGCTGCTTCTTGCTGTGGTACCAACCTGCGGG
The DNA here is from genome assembly GCF_019279795.1 of Protopterus annectens. Classification (NCBI taxonomy): domain Eukaryota; kingdom Metazoa; phylum Chordata; order Ceratodontiformes; family Protopteridae; genus Protopterus; species Protopterus annectens. The sequence goes on along the minus strand of NC_056726.1, from coordinate 557,552,070 downwards.
TGTGGTTATCCTTGATAATTACTGGTAGCCACACTCCTATTGTCGTGTGTTCCATGTTTTGGAGCTGTAGAGCATGGTATGAGGCATAACCTGGTAGTATTAGGGTGCTCTTCTGGGCCTTGACCCAGGTTTCTGTTACAGAACACATATTACCATTCTCCATGCTGTGGTGGGTTTGGTCTGCATGCACCTTGCAGGTTAGACTTCTGGCATTGGGTAGCATTACGTCCAGGTTATTATCCCTTGTGCTACCTATGGTGGTGGGTTTGTGTTTCCGGACTTTCCTATTCCAGGCACAGTGGGGGTGACAACAGCCTTTGCCAGTATCCACACAGCCAGGTGTGCTGGGTGCGTGCCATCCCTAGCAGGTGGGGCATCATGTCTTGCTCAGCATGTCAGCCCAGGCTATCAGCCATGTGTTCCCCCTTGCTAACAGCAATACCTCAGCCAATTATTGTACTTGATCTTGTTGTCTTCATAGTGTGGCATCATGCTTGGTGAGGGTGAGATGTTAGGTAGGGTCTTCATGTTTGCATATACTAGATGGTGTTACATTGCTTAACACATGGCAATCATGCCTCAGGTGGTGCTGCAGGGCTACCTCTGTCGGATGCACATACTACACTCCCTGTACATGTTTGAGAGCAGGTTGTGTCATGCTAGGCGTCCCTGTTACTATATGAGTGAGTCAGAGAGGGGTATCATTCCCAGGGTTCCTACTGAGCCAGTGTATGTGCTATGCGTTGCCTCTTTGCCAAGGCCAGGGCATACTGGGCATGCCTCCTTCTGCCTACTGGGGCAGGCTCAGGTTGTTCCTCCTCTGAGTCACGCTCTGCCTGTGATGGCCTTGGCAATGGTGGGGGGCTGTTTGTCCCGGCCCTATGCTGGTCCTGCTGCAGCTGTTTTCGCAGAATCATATTAAGTAGCATAGCACATACCATTACAATTTGGGTACATGTAGTTGGTGAGTACTGCAAGGCTCCACCAGATGTGTCCAGGCACCAGAACCGTGACTTGAGCAGCCCAAACACACGCTCTATTACATTACGTGTTTGTGCGTGTGCCTCATTATGGTGTTCCTGTTCGGGTGTGTGTGCGTTTCTGATGGGTGTCATCAGCCACAGCTCCAGTGCATATCCTGCATCCCCCACTAGGTGACCATGTGGGATGTTCCCATTGGCAAATGTCTGGTACAGCTGCGTCAAATGCCAGATATGGGAATCATGGTAGCTCCCAGGGCAGCCAGCACACACATTCATTATTATGCCCTGGGCATCACACATGACCTGGCAGTTGATGGAGGGGAAGCCCTTGCGGTTAATGTAGGCCCTACCCCGCTCACTGGCTGGTGCTTTGATGCGTATGTGCGTGCAGTCTATTCCACCAACTACCTCAGGGTATTCCGCTATTTGCTGGAAGAGATGCATATTGCTGGCCAATACCTCACGGGCATTGGGGAAATATACATGCTCACCGACATGTGCTGACATGGCATCCAGGAACTGGTGCAGTACCCTGGAGGCTGATGCCTGTGATATCCCCATCATATCACCAGTTGGTCTCTGGAAGGTACCTGTTGCTAGTATTCTTAGGCCAACACATACCTTGGTTTCCACTGGGATGGGTTCCCCTCTGTTGGTTCTGTGTGTGAGGCATGGCCTGCACAGCTCAACAATTTGCTGCAAGAGGTCTCTGTCCACTCTATAGCGCTCCACTATCTCCAGCTCATGTAACCCCTGGTAGGTGACCCTGGGCCTGTACACTCTTCTCCGTCTCCTCACTGTAGGTTGTCTGGCAACATTTGCATTCTCACCACCCTCAGCAAGTCTCCTATGTTTCCTTATAACAGCTATGGCAGCCCCTAGCATGTTTGGTCTGAGTGCAGCTTTTTCAGTTTTCACTTCTACTAGCTTACTCCTGTCTTGCAGTGTCTGTTGAGAGAAACATACTGCAATGCTGTTTGCAGTGTTTTAAGTGCTGGGCTGGGCTTGTATTCTGCCTGTGTAATTGCCTGCTTCTAATTGTTTTCACCTGCTACCTCTACCAGTATTCCCTGCTAGTTTCCTACTATTTCTTCTGGTTTCTTTTTCCTCTCTGTTTCCTCAGGGGGGAGCAGCGCGCATACCAGCGAAAACACGCTCACAGTGGCTACCACACGCGCACACATGCTTACACGGACTAGAATCTGCTTACTCGGGTTAAAACGCACGCATACCAGTGCAAACAGGTTTACAGATCTTTATACAGGCTCCTACATGCTTACTCTGCCTTACACGTGTGCACTCTGTCTTACTCGCGCCTCCCAGCGTGCACACGCGCGCATGCACATACAGCAAGAAACTTTGGTGTTGGCCACAGTGTACACCTTCCATTTCTTGACTTTCCCATGCTTATCTGTTGACACTCCTCTTTTTATGCTGTGTGATTGACATCTTTCACATACCACTTTGCTCCAATGAGCTTGATTTCTTCCTGACATTCCCCCCTGTGATGTCACCTATCTCCTACTCTGTTACTCCCCCTTATCTAACTCTTACACTACACAGAATGTGCTCATTTGCTATGTGACAGTATGATTCACTATCCTACCACTCATTTACATAGGATTGCCTACTAATGCTTAGTAACATGTCTTACAATCAGCTTCCCCCCTTAGCAACCACTGGACGGTGGCCATGTTGTTTTTGGTCTGCTAGTCCCTGCATTGCAAATCCATGCATTACATAAAACCCACATTTGTGGGTTTCAAACCTTTATTTTTCTGTCTTATATAACGCAGCTGTTTGTGCGGGGCTGCGCTGCGTTTAAACCTCGCCGATCGCCGAAAAAAATATATTTTATTTCATGTTTGCATCGGGTTACCGTGCCAGTGGCCAGATATTTGGCCATTGGCATGCTGACTGCAACATTTGCACACTTTATTTGGAGCTGTCATGGCTCCATTGTGTTATTTGCAGTAATGTATTCAGTTGTCAGCTGAGTACATTTCTGCACCTAACACGACTCTTACATGGGCTGGTTTCAGCTTCGTGGATCACTAATCTACCTCATTTGCATGCCTTTCAGCTGCAAGTGATGTGATTAGCATATCCACGCCCTGCCCGTGTAAGAGTCGTTTTAGCTGGTCTCTTACACGGGATTTCGGGCTGTTCCTGGATTGCGATGGCTGCATGGAGTCTTACACGACTCTTAGACTCCGTGCAAGCCATCGTGAATCCAATGTCTTCAACCTCCATATGGTGTCTCTGCCAACTTAGTAGCATTCAACTATATCCCTGTCAAAGAGGTGATGTAGATAAATTGTGGGTAGACCTGTCAACATTTAGGAGTGTGATGGCTAATATGATCACAGTTACTTTATGCAAGAATGGCCACTAACATGTGCTGGTTAGCTAGTGCAAAAGTCATTTTCAGCATCTTAGTGTGGTCAGTATGTCTGTTTGCCAGGAAATGGCAGTGTACCATTTTTCTGCTCGCCACTGCTCACTAAGCAATTTTTTTTTTTTTGCTTTTCTGTATAGCTCTGTCATGTTGTTTGCAGTTATTTGCACTCACAGTTGGTCTCATTTCCATTAAGTCACTCATTTACATTTCCTTATGTGATAATTTTTATATGATGTCGGTTGCACTATTTTTATGGTAGCATGACTGTATTATGTGTGTCTCTGAATCACATTCATGTTGTGCGTTTCTGCTTATGATACAATTTCACCAAGCAGTTTGGTATTGATTGCTAAAATGCTGAAGATAATGTTGAACTAAAAGACAAAAAAAAACTTCATTGTTGGGATTCAGAAATGTTACCATGAGTAGGAAGCTTTTTTTATTACTGACAGTAGCCATTTTTAATACTGCTGCCCACAGGTCCCAGTACTGGGACCACTTCTATTATGAAATTTAAAAGGAGGAAATAGGCTCTGGATTATCAAATATGCTGATGGATGCAGACTGGGTAGCATATTTATTTCATTGTCTGAAATGATCGACAAAATGTATATGACTGGCACACATATAATGGCCCCACTTTTCTTCTTCTTTCGGCTTTTCCCGGTTAGGGGTTGCCACAGCAGATCATCTGTCTGCTCATGATTGGCAGTGGAGTTTCACGGTGTTGAGTTGCCAGCCTGGTGCCCAACTTTCCACAGAAGGCACACACACAGGGCCAATTTAGAGTGTCCAATCCACCTATTGCATGTCTTTGGGATGTGGGAGGAAACTGGAGCACCCAGAGGAAACCCACGCAACCACAGGAAGGACATGCAGACTCCACACAGAAGGCACCTCAGCCAAGAATCGAAACAGAGAACCTCTTGCTGTGAGGTGACAACGCTAACTGCTGCACCACCATGGCCACCCCAATAACGGCCCCACTTTTAATGTCACTAAATTAAGAATCATGAGACTTGGCCAAAATGACATAAGTGATGGTTACCAAGAAAGTGGTCAAATTATAAAAAAGTGCCACCAGCATTTTACATTAAGGGAAAATTGTATGCAATAATGTAAATTCTGATGAATGTCTAGCAAGTCAGAAAAATGTAGGCAGTAGACCACATAATTATAAAGAAAATGTCTAGTTGCAGCTGACCACGACATTTCTGATTGGGTGATCACCCTACTATCATGTATAGAAGGAGTCCTAACTTTAAGAACATCCTTGAGAAACCAGGTATTAATAAGACCATAGGCAAGATGTTTAAATGTGGCAAGTGTCATCAATGCAACTGTGTGAATTGTGTTTCCAGGATGCCAGCAGGAAACAAAATATATTTCAGTTTCAGCTCATTTTAGTTGTTATTCACAAGGCATTGTTTATATTGCAAATTGCATGCAATGTAGTGGTTTCTATGTTGGTAAAACTGAACGGAAGTTATGCCAAAGAATTTATGAGCACATATATGAAATATCCAAGAAAAAAGTCACTAACACTTTGTGCAAACATATTAACCTTTTTCCTAGATACGAGACGTTTGCAGTTTTACAGCAGGTGCCTAAGAAACCAAGAGGTGGACCATGGAAAGTTTTATTGGAACAAAGGGAGGTGTTGTGGCAGATTTTTTTGAATGTGACAGACCCCCCCCACCCAGCCTTGATGATGTGCTTTCAATCACAAGTTTTTTAAAGCTGAAATCCCTTTGTAGATAGAATTTTAATTTATCATATTAATTATATTACTTGTTTTGTTTTGTCATTGTCTATATCGAGGTTAATTTGAATGAGTGATATTATTAATTGTAGGTTGGTGTGACTTTAAGACTATTTTATATCTGGATACATTCTTTCAAGTGGATTGGTTATTTTGTATCCACAGGTTCTACATATTTCCTTAAATTTATAAATGGAGGAACATTATTTTTAGGGTTTTATCTGAAGTTTTATCGTTATCAAACAAAAGTTTGTTTGTGTCTTTTGGCTTTTCCCGGTTAGGGGTCGCCACAGCAGAACTCTGGTTTGCTATTGATTGACAGTAGAGTTTTACATACTGGCTTGCCGGGCCTAACGCACAACCTTCAACAAAGGAATGCCCGTTCACGCATGTCTCCACACAGAAGATGCTCTAACTGAGAATCGAACGGGCAACGTCTAAGTATGAGGCGACAATGCTACTGCAGCACCACCACCACAGTGTTATCAAACAAAAGTGATTATCCTATTATTATTTTTTAATCAGTGTTGAGTTTTTGTTTATTAAAGTTCATTTGAGCTGTTTGCTGCTGAGCCATTGCTGTAGAATTTAATAGTTTGTTTTTACTTTTTGTGGACGTATTTACACAGTACCATTTGCTCTTCATGCTCTGGGACTATACATCCTAACAGTTGATATATATGAATAACAAGGGGTGTGAAGGATGCAGAGGGGTTTTAGCTTTACCTGAAATGTATATTTTGGTATTCGCTTTTTTAATGCATTAATTGTTTTAGTTTTTCTATTTTTTTCTCATACAAGTTTTTAATGGTGTCAGGAAATTTGCCATACATGGTATTGTGATGGTGCCATGGGATTGATGAATTGGCTATATTGCATGGAATTTGATATTCACTTCTGCACTGATATGGATTAGATTCCATTTTTATACTAAGTGATGCAGAATAAAACAACTTCTGTTTGAGGGAAGCCTACCTGTTGAAATATGCATCTGGTTCACACCCTAGCACTTCTGCAAACCTAATGAGTAGTACTACTCATACATTTTCAGTTCATTTGTTTTTTTTCAAAGCATGTAACCGATTGATTCCAGACCAAGGTACAAACTGGAGCCATAATCCCACTGATCTAATCCCAAATATCCCTGCATCTATTTCCTGAATACTTATGGGAAGTGATGCAATCATGATGTAATTGTATGCAGTTAACATGCGACCGCTGTAACTATAAAGTGAAACACCCAAGCTAAGCGTAACTATTGTATTTCCTTAGGCTTTGGACATTAGTCTGTAGCTACGTTTGTTTGAAAAGTATTACTACTATTCTCTACTGTGCTGTGTCTGAAACTTGCTATCTATTCCTCATTAGCTTTCATTCCAAACATGTCCACTCTCCATCAAAGCAACAACTGACGTCAACAAATTCATGTAGCAGTTGTATGAGTTTAATAACTATTACCCATATTTATTAGCATGTGTCATATACAGATTGTCACACTGCTAGACTAGGCTGTATGTCAAACTCAGCTAATTAATATTACCATGTATTAATTTGTGTGTATATACCTCCGCTTTTCTCAGTCTTTACATTTATTACATGTTGTCCTTCCTGCCATCTTACATAACAACATACATTCTTGTTACATAACAAGAAATATTTCATCCAACTAGAAGAATCTGGACTTAACTTGAAATATGCATTTCAAACTTATTTAACTCACATAGTCAGCTCCTTCTGTAAGACATAGCGTATCACTTAATCTTTCATTGCTGGACACTATAATTGCTAAGAACCTGTCTGTAAACTTTGTATTATATTTTAAATGTAATAACTCTGAGATCACCATACCATGGAGAAAAGAGAATATCCTGAGACAGAGTGATGTGCGACTTTCAGCCTCACTGTTTTGGAACTCACACTAATAAGTCTCTGAGTTAAAATATTTATTTACTACCAGGTAGCTGATCAGGTTGAACATTTGCAGCCTATCCTGTGCTAATTACTTTGTTTCCTAGTTCCATAAGGAATTGTAGTGGCAGACTTGGTCCTTGCTTAAGGTTACCAATCCATTTATATAGGTTGTGTTTGCAGAGGTTTAGGGAGCTATTTTGTTTAATATGAAAGGGAAGTCTGTCCATAGGTGTGACATTCTTTGGGAAAGGTATCTATACTGTCAGCAGGTCCTGCTTATGATACATTAGAGGTTTCAGCTTCTTGCATGGCTGTTAGTGATATTACTGTTTTTCATATATGTAAGATGTCATGTAGGGCAGAATCATGTGAGGCCTTTTAGACTAAACAAAGATAACCCCAAAGATTCCTGCATGGAATGGAGAAGATATCTTTCTGGTGTTCTTCTTAACACAAGGGACTCAGGCTCTTTCTTTTCTCAGTGAAGAAACACTGGGGTCTTTAAAGATGGGTCATGTGTCTCAAGAGATATGTGCTTACGGGAGTATTATATTCTATTATCAGTCAAATAAGAGAGGTGTATGGAGGGTAATATAATCCTTTGACCTCAAAGATATGCCTTTAGTAGTCACCTGAACAAAGTAGAAGGAATTTCTAGAGATCCTAAGTACATAATAGTGAAATGAGAGTTTAAGATCTATAAATGCACCCAGGTCCCTAATATCCATGTCAGTTTTGATTTGTGTGTCATTTCTACGATGTGCATGGGTGTACATGTTTCCAAAGGGCACCAATTATCAGTTGGCATAAAGGTTAAGGTCTTTACCAACCATGCATAAGGTACCAGGTTCAATCCTAACCTCTGACCAATTGCCAGTATGGAATCTACATGTCTCTGTGGGGTTCCTCCCACATTTCAAAAAAAATGAAAAAAGAAAAAAAAATATTCTGAGTGTTTCCACCTCAAACACACCAAATAATAAAGTTGTGGGCAGCACTGCAGTCTCTAGATGGTGTCTATAAGGGGGGAAAGTTGCGTATAGCAACTGTTTTGGGCATTAATTGTGTGCAGTAACCTCAAGATAAGAGAACATGAATCACAGACTGAGTGCCATGTCAGGACTAGCCACTTGATGGTGTAAAAGTTAGCTGTAGCTGATTCAGTCACATTGACTAATGTCATCAAATGGGCATGGGTATTTACTAGTAATAAGGAGGTTGAAGACCTGGCCTACTCTGACCTATACCAGGGACCAATGCTAATGGTGGAAGGGGTGCATGTGCCTTTATTAGCCAGTGACTGCCTGGGTCAATAAGCTACTGACCAGCTAGTGTCCAGTTGCCCAGCTTGGGTTACCTGGGATAACTCTGTTGAGCGAAAGATGTAAGTAAAACAAGTGAACCTGCCAAACATGAACTAAAATTTGCTACACTTAATGTAGGTTCAATGACAGGATGCAGCTTGGAAGTGGATGACATGATGGTAAGGAAGAGGCTGGACATCTTATTTATCCAGGAGACAAGATGGGAGGTCTCTTGTCTTGGGATCCAGAATCTACTATTCAGGAGAAGAACAGACTATAAAGGGGGTGGGAACTGTGTTGAGGGAGAGGCTTCAGAAGACAGTGAGGGATGTCATTAGAATTAGTGACAGACTCATGGCAGTCAGACTCCAGCCTAATGATAGGGTAGTATTCATAAACTCAGCATATGCTGCACAGGAGGGTTGTGATAGTGAGAAAAAGAATACATTCAGACAACAATTGCAGAACTAGTAGATTAAGCAGGACAGCAAGAACTGGTGTTGATAATGTGTGACCTGAATGCATATATTGGGATCAAGAGAATAGGATATGAAGACTGCCTGGGTCCACATGGGTGGGGCAACAGAAATTAAGAAGGAGGAGCCATTTTAGACTTCGGTCTGGCAAATGGCTTGACAGTACCTAACACATGGTTCAACAACAGAGACAGTCATAAGATCACATACAAGAGTGGCCAACCTGCAACTCAGGTAGACTTTGTCCTAGAAAGAACAGGGCACTAGGACAGAATCAGTGACTGAAAAGTCATCCCCAGTGAAACAGTCCACAGCATAAACTACTGGTTGCCACAATCTGCAGCAAGCAGTGGTCAGAAAAGGCTCTAAGGTCAACAGAGACCAGGCTGAAGACCTGGAAGTTAACTGGAGAGAAAGCACAGGAGTTTAAGGAATTACTCAGGACTCTAGCACCTCAGGAAGAAGAGGAAATACAAGGGAGTGCTGAAAAGTTCTAAGCCCAACCTAGAAGGGAATGACATTGAGCCATGACATTTGTAAGTTGTTCAACATATTCACCCTGAAGTTCAACACACTTGGCACATCATGTCTAAAGTTTCTGTCAGCCTGACAAAAACAGTCTGAAGTGTGGTCACTGAAATACTGCTTTGCTGTTGCATTCACCTCTGAATCACTTGAAAATTGCCACCCTTTCAAACTCTTTTTAAGTTTGGAAACAGGAGATAGTCAGATGAAGCAAGATCTGATGAGTAGGGTGGATGGTCTATACAAACTCCAATTTTGTCAAAACATCCATCGTTTTGCCAGCCTTGTGAACAGGTGCCTTGAACAGGTGCCTTGTCTTGCACAAAGAGAACTCCTTTCCGCAGCTTCCCTCTCCACTTATTTCTTTCAATGCCTCCTTAAATCTGCACAGCAAGTTACAGTAGTATTTTACATTAACTGTTTAGCCCCTTGGAAGATAGTCATTACAACACCTTCCTGATCCCAAAACACTGTATCCATGACCTTTCCTGCTTACTTTTGGGTATTAAACTTCTTTGAACTTGCAGAACCTGAGTGCCGCCACTGCGTGGACTGTTGTTTTGTCTCAGGATCATAGTAGCATAACCATGTTTCATCAACAGTAACTAGCCATTCCAAAAATTGGCACCAGCTTGATGAAAATGCTACCAAATCAAGTTGGAAGTGTCCACTCAACATCTTTTCTCATCAACAGTCAAACATTTGGGCACCAACGTGGCTGACAGCTTCTGCATATCTAGCTGCTCATGGATTATAAACCCAACACATTCCCTGGATATCTGTAGTGTCTCAGCAGTTGTTTTAGCTGATATTCACCGATATGCCAAAATCAGGTCATGGACATGGTCAGCAATTTCAGGGGATGACACCATTTGAGGTCTCCCAGACCTTGCTGCATCTTCATTCTTGAAATCTCCATGCTGAAGGTTTGCACACCACTTCTTCACAGCTGAGTAAGAAGGGCACTTGTCACTAAAAGTTTGCATCATACATTCATGGATTTCCTTTGGAGTTTGCTTCTTTAGGAATAGGAACTTCATGATGGCTCAGAGTTCCACACTTGAAAATTCCATACTTTTCGTTGACATGGTTTAATCATTGATCTGAAACAATGTCAAAACATAGCATTATGATTCTGCAAATTGACACTTTACAAGATGGAATAACCCTCTTTTCAGCTACAGAGGCAAAATAACACTCAGAATTTAAAAAGTGGTCAAGCTTAGAACTTTTAAGCACTCTCTCATAGGTGGAGTTTAGCAGCACCTCAAAACAGCATGTGTGAGAATTATAGAACAGTGAATCTTAGCTCTAGATGATTGTCATTGTTGAAGTGACCCCCCTGACACCATGTGCAAAACTGGGAAAAGGGGTTGTGATACATGAATGCAGCTGAGCCAGGTATGAAAACAAGGTCCATAAGGAAAGCTGATGGTGGACTGCAGAAGTCCAGGAAGTCATCAAAAGTAGAAGGAGTGCAGGAAAAGTGGGATATAGAAAAGATGGACCCTGCTAGAAAGAAATACTGGTTAGCTAACTAAGAAGCTAAGAGAGGAGCTGCAATAAAATGAACAAGGCATCAGAGGCACTCTACCAGCTTCTGGAAAGTGACTCAGTCAGTGGCACAAAGAAACTCTATCAGGCTGAAAGGCGGAGCAGAAAGATAAAGAAGATAGTTAGATAGCCTTCATAAGGCATGTCATCAACAACCCACTCATCAGCCCACAGGACATCAAAGGCAGATATATGGAGTACTTCCATCTGTTACTGAATGAAGAAAAATCCTCAGAAGCAGGTGCCCACCCTAGATTAAGTATGAACAGCAATGAGGAAAATGAAGTCAGGATACGCAGCAGGCTCGGATGAGGTGACAGCAGATATGATAAAGATGTTGGGTGAGATAGGGGAGAAATGGTTCCTGAAGGTACTCATAGCAGTATGGAGAGAAGGAGGCACCCCAGATGACTGGAGAATAAGCATACTAGTGCCAGAATGCAAGAACAAAGGGGACATTCATAACTGTGGGAAGTAGAATGGTTTCAAACTCCTGTCACACTGTATGATAGTCCTGGAGAGGATAATTGAAAAATGAATACAAAGAGCTGTATAAAGTAAGGTGGGTGATAAACAGATCAGAATCAGATCAGGATGCAGTATAATTGACACTATGTTTGCAGAGAGGCAAATAGTTGAGAAGAAGCTATAGATGAGGAAAGTGTCCAACTGGGCATTCCTAGACTTGGAGAAAGCATATAACAAGGTCCCAAGAAGGATGATTTGGGCAGTCTTGCAATGGTTTGAAGTCCCAGAAACATTGGTACAATTGGTGCAGGCTATGTACAAAAACCCAATGATGCAAGAACAAACAGTGTTTGGATGCACAGAGGGGTTCCCAGTGTGTGTGGGTGTACATGAGGGTTTAGCTCTGATACCACTACCATTTATACTGGTGATGGACTACATTAGCAAACATGTTGATGAGACAGGTCAACAAAGTTGCTGTATGCAGACAAAGTGACATTACAGGCAGACTCTGAGAAAGAACTTCAGCAAAGGACAGATGAATAGAATACAAAACTGAAGGCATGAGGGTTGAACATGACCACAGATAAGACAAAAGGCAGCAAATGGGGGAAATCAGTAAAATATGAGAACTGAGATAGAAGGGAAAACACTGGAACAGGTTTACAGATTCAAGTATCTGGGAAGGGTGGGTAAGGAGAAGAGAAGTCTGAATGAGGATGTCAAAGCTAGAATCAGAGGGGTTTCAGCCAACTAGTACAGAGTGTCAGGGGTAATGTAGGACAGAAGAATGCCAAAAAAGCTGAAAAGTAAGATGCACAAAACAGTGATGCAACCAGTACTACTGTATGGTACAAAAACCTGGATAGAAAAGGTGGATCTGATGGAGATGAAGTCTCTGAGACAGGTGGTAGGAGGCTCACTGTGGGAGAGATGAAGAAATTATATCAGAGCAAAAGCCAACATAGCTCCAATTGCAGACAAGGTCAAAGAGAACAGATTATGGTGGTTTGGGCACATATGCAGAAAAACGGAAGACAATCTGGTGAAAAAGGTTTGGGACAGACAGAAAGAAGGCAAGAGTAAATGAGGGCATCCAGCAAAGAAGTGGATGGATTATGTGAAAGAAGACCTGTGATAGCTAGCCATGAGTACTGAAGAGGGTAGGAGAGTGGCAATGAATTAAGACAGATGGTGGCAGCTGAGAGAACACACTGACCACATGTAGAAAATGGTGAAAAAGTGAGCTGATGATGATGATGATGATGATGACAGTACTGCACTTTTTGGTACTTAATTTTAGACCACGGTCCTGGCATGATTTGCTTGCATGCGTTGCCACCTCTTGTAGCACCCAAGAGTCCTCTGGAAAGTTATTAAGAGTGCATCTGCAATCTTGGTCAGCCAAAGACTGTTAAGATCAGCTCTGACATCAGAGAGGTAAATACTAAATATGGGGACCACAGCATTAATCTTAGGACCCCACTAATAACAAGCCTTCTATAGGAAAATATGCTCCCAGTCTTAATTAGTTGGGTTTTGTCTTTGAGACAGTTATCTATCCAGAAGGTTTCATAAGGGTTTACATGGTGTCATAAATCTAGTGGTAATGTTTAAGTGTGGCATAGTTTTGAAATCCTTGGGCAATTATGGTGTGTGTGTATGTGTGTACTGATTTGCTGTTATCCAATGCCACAGTGACTTTTTCAAAGAAGTATACTAGGTTAAACAAGAAATATCTACCCTACAGAAACCCATCTGGTTTGGACTCTAGGATATAAACTGCTAATATCATAATTTAAGATGTCCAGAAAGGCACAATGAAATTATTTTATAGATAATGTTGGTAAGATTTATCATTCTATAGTTCCTAGAATATACAGTGAGGCTACCCGTTTGAAGAGGGACACCTACAGATGTTCTTCATGTCTCTTACATGAAATGGTAGAGAGGCTGAGACTCATCCTATCAGTAAGATCATGTTTGATACTGACAAGCAGGCATATAGGCACATTGCTGGGCTCTTTTGAGCTTTTTTTTTTAATGTGAGAATGATGTTAGGACTTGCTTAGAGATGAATGTGTGTGTGTGTGTGTGTGTGGGGGGGGGGGATGCATATAAGATTCAAAAATGAAAAAAAATGCTATCACCAAGAAGGCAAAAAATATCATTATAATAATTACTTCGTAGTGTAAAAATGGTTTTGATATTTATGAAAAGTGCAATTTATCACACTAAAATGTATATACTTTTAGTGTATCACATGACAAAAAATTAAACCAATCAGTTGAAAGCTCCAACCCATCTAGGGAATACAAAATATACGTACAAAAATGTTAGAGTATAAGCATATAAGAAAACAGCAGAGCAGAAGAATTAGGTTCATAGATTCATAGGTTCATACTAGGCTATCTGCCCTAGGGCATTTATAAGCCTAGCCAGAATGTGTTTGGCTTTCGCCACCCATTTTAAATTTATTTTGCTATGCCCTTTTTCGAGGTTAGTATACTGTGCCTCTGTCTAACAGCGACACAGAAGTGATACCCGGGGTAAACCTACGATCTCCCATCCACTCATCAAGATTCCTCTTGAAGAGAGTCAATGAGGGACTCTGCCTAACCTGGACTGGGATTTTATTCCAGAGTGAAGGGAGCCTCTGGGTTATGAATCTGTCCCTCCAGCATGTCCTATTTATTTCAGTGCTGAGGTTCAAGTCTCTCGAGCGTAGCTCGATGGGATTTGATTTTCTGAGGTGCAGCATGTCCATTAATTCCGGGTTGGACATGGCTTTATACGTCAGGCACAGATCGCCTCTGAACAGGCAGTATGCCACTGAGTAGAGCTGGAGTTTCTTTAACCGGGCAGCATATGGCATCTGTTTGAGCCCTTTGATCCTCTTGGTGAGGTACTTTTGGGGTCTTTCCAGTTGCTGCAGGTGTCTGGTAAGGTACATCCCAAAAGGGGCATTGTACTCAATTATGGGCCTGATGAGGGATGAGTAAAGAGGCACGATGACATCCCCTGATCTAGATGTGAATCCCTTCATGATTAGGTGGGCTATATAAAATGTTTTTCTAACCACTTTGGCCACATGGTTGTCAAATGAGAGATTGCTATCAACTTGGGTCCCCAGGTCCCTAATTACTTCTTCTGTACTTAATGGATTACCACCTATGTGGTAATTTGTGGGCACTTTGTTTTGCCAAAGGGGATGACTATACACTTTTGGCATTTAGCTTGAGGCCATGGCTCTGGCACCAGTTGTCTGTTCCTATGAGGCCCTTTTGGAGGATGCTTGTGTCGGCTGGAGAGTTGATTATGGCGCCCAGTTTGCAGTCATCTGCGAACTTGGTCAGCCACAGTCCTTCCGTGTTGGCCTGTACCTCCGAGAAATATATACCGAACAAGAGAGGTCCCAAGACTGAGCCTTGTGGGACACCACTTGTAACTGGTTTGGAGTCTGACATGGCTCCAGCAATTCTAACCATGTGGATTCTGTCCTTGAGCCAGTTTGCAATCCATCTAGTGACATAGGGGTTTATATTTAAGCTGGTGAGCTTATCTATAATGCCCGAGTGGGGTATTGTATCGAAGGCTTTTAGCGAGGTCCAGGTAGGCTGTGTGGACCACCTTCCCCTCGTCAATGGCCTTGGTGACTGTTTCAAAGAAATCAACCAGGTTTAAGAGGCAGGATCTGCCCTTAACAAAGCCGAACTGGGTAGGATCCAGTGTTTGTAGGTCCCCAATATCTTTATTTATGAGGTCCATGATGATCCTTTCCATAGCTTTGCAGACCAAGCTAGTCAGGCTTATGGGGCGATAGTTTCCAGGATCTGTTGAGGCACCACCTTTATGGAGAGGGACCACTGTTGCTGTACGCCACTCTTTGGGCACATAACCTGTAGTAAGGCTGAGATTGAACAGTAGTTTTATGTTTGGGTTTAGCTCTTCTTGGAGTTCATGTAGGATGCAGCCTGGGACACCGTCTGGTCCCATTGATGCTGTGCTTTTTGCTTTGGAGAGGGCGGCTCTTACCTGAGCATCTGAGATGTCAGGGGGGCAGCACTCTGCTGGGATAGATATTTGCCCTTTGGTGGGGAGGGGAGAAGTTTGCTGAACCTGTCAGCTAGGATGTTGGCAATGTCTGTGGGTTCGTGTATTTTTGTCATTTTGGACTAATTCTGAGCATATCTGGGAATTACCACCCAGGTTCCTAACATAACTAAAGAAAGCCTTGTGATTATCCTTAGTGTCCTGTGCAATTTTTCTCTCGAAGCTGGCCTTAGACAATTTTATGTGTGCCCGTAGTTTTTTTGCTAATACTGATCAGTGATGCCTTCCCTTTTGGGATTTTGCTCTATCATTTAGTAGCTTCCTCCTTCTATTGTATAGTTTGTTTATGGCTGGGGTCCACCAGACAGGACGTCTGCCTTTGGTGGATTGGGTCTTGGTTTTATTTGGGATTGCATGATCCATGCATTCCTGAAGGTGTTCATAGAATGTGTTTATAAAGGATTCTGCGGTCTGGGCCGTATTTTCCACAGGCCCGGGGACTTTGAAGGATTCCACCTCAGTTTTGAGGAGTGTGAAATTTGCTTTAGAGAAGTTTTTCACTGTGGTATTCTGGGCAGGGGGTGGGGTCGGGATGTGAATATCCAGTGAGATTAGTTTATGGTCTGATCTTACCAGTGAGGGATACACTTCTGGTCTGGAGCATAGAGTCCCCATGTTGGTGATGATCAGGTCCAGTATGTTTTCCCTCTTGTGGGAGTGGTAACAAGTTGTTCCATAGCATTTGAGTTTATAAATTCTAGGAACCTTTGGGCTAGGGTGTTGGAGCTAGAGTAATGCTCCCAGTCTATGTTTGGGTAGTTGAAGTCCCAATATAATGGTGTTTGGAGAGACCTTCATATTTTCCAGTGTTCTCAGGAAGGCCGAGTGGGGTTCCTGGATTTGGGAGGGTGGTCTGTAGCAGGCTATAAACTGGAAGGCAGTTTTACCCACTGTTAGTTGCACATGGATAGTCTCTGATGCTTCGTGCTTTGCCACCAACCTGGAGGTGTGGGTATCTTTGATGAATATCGATACTCCCCCTCCTTTTGTGGTTCGGTCCAAGTTTTGGGGCTGAAAAGCATGGTATGAGGTATAACCTGGTAGTGCTGGGGTGCTCTCGGGAGCCCTGAACCAGGTTTCAGTTACTGCACAGATATCGATGTTCTCCATGCTAAGGAGAGTTTCGAGTGCGTGTATCTTGAGGTTAACCAATAAATAGTTGCTCTGAATCCGTGAAAATATAGAAGCATATGTAGAAAAATGTAGTATATAGACCTTCTTATTCATTAAATGTTCATTAAATGTATACATAAATAATAATAGCCTAGTATTATCAAATTGACAAAATAATAACAGTACCACACTGCATATGGCTACAATGTATGGTCAGAAGGAAAATAAGAGTCCTATAAAAACTATAACATAATATATTTGCAACTTGTGGAAAATGAGAAAGTTCAGCTGTATAGATAAACCATACTTGTTGGTAAATATGAAAAAAAAAATGCACTGTAACTCTTAAACAAGGTGTATATGTATGACTGCCCTCTTTAAGTAATAAGAGATATGCAGCTCTAAATGAATCATTAAGCCTGAGAGTAATAATACTCCTTTATTACCTATCAACATTAATTATTTCCTATCTGAAGAAGAATAATGTAGATCAATATCAGAATGGTTTCAAACAGTATATCTATCAATGTATGAAAATATGATGCACTTTTAATACATGACATATGTTTGTAGAGTGTACTATTTGTCTTATTGCACATACCATGAATAAGGTGCTCTCTAAGTCTATACCTGATGGTTTTTGATGTTTGTCCAACATAAAATTCCCCTTAGGTACATCATAAACTGCTGATATGTTTGTTTAAAAGGTCATGAATGGAGCATTACATTATTTTAAATATAGGAGCTGTAGGGAGGATATTATCAAATGATGAATAAAAATATCTTGTGTGTATGTTCACTGTAGAAAAGTCTCAGTGTGTAGAACATGAACAGATATACTATAAGCGTCACAAGGATTGCTACCAGTTAGATTGTTATTGATAAATGTTTTAAGTTCTTATAACTGTCCTAAGTTCTTACCTCATCCAAAATGTCAATCTACATTCATTAGGCAGTAAACCACTATGAAGTGTATGTCTCTGTAGTACTGGAAATAATTTCTGGATAGTATCCTTAATAGTTCTAAAAATTCTGCTGCCCTATATAGTAATAAATCTAAATTTGTCCAAGAATGCTGCAGCTGGTTGTTATAAATGTCTTGAGGTAAATAAATGCATTTTCTGTTTTTTTTTTTTTTAGGTCTCAGACATGCCCAAGTATCCTACTGTTTAATTTAGAGTGCCTGTGGAATCATGACATTTCAGCAGTGAGTCCAAATAGCCAACACTGTATTTGCAGTCAGAATTGATGCTCTATAAAATAGCGTGGAACAGTAAATCCCCAAAGAGACATAGTGAGATGAATTCCTTGAAAACTGCTTCTAAAACTAAAAAAGCCTAAAAACAATTGACTTTCATTCTCTGATTGCAGGACTTTTATTTTCTGACTCAATAGATTTGCCCTTAAAGTGAAAGTTTTTTTACTGGATATTAACTTTCAAAACATATGTAAGTATGTATTTATATTTTAAGTTAAACATTTTTCATGATGAGGAATATAAATGGTTAATTTTACTGTTTTACTGTATTTACAGTGAAAGAATACATTTTATTTAACTAAACTTATATGTGTTCCTAAATGCTAAACTAAGTCTTTCTCTAAGAGAATATTGTTAAATTATAAACAATAGAACTGGTATCTTTAACACTATGTAAGTTAAGAATTGTATTCTATTTGGTCAACTTTGCTTAGTATGTGCTTTGTTGGGTTAATGTCAGATCTAAGTAATATGCTAATTATAAGTGGTAAGTGCTGGTGATTTTGTTTTCTTTGTTCCTGTGTAACATATTCCTTTCACAGGTCATTATGAAGCAACTGACACGTAGAAAAAGCTTGAGAGGAAAAGAATGTTCCATTTATGTCAGAATACTGGATTCTTCCTGTCTTGAGCTGTCCTGAAGAAAATATAGGCCAATGTTCATCATCTTTCTTTTCTTTCAAGTATATAGTGAGACATCTACTCAAAATAACACCTTTTCTTTCTTTCTTTAGAAGTGACAAATTGGTAAGACACAAGATATCGTAATGTTTTATACTGAGATGTTGTAACATAATTTGCTTACATTTTGCATGTTATTAGTTTATGCCGTAGTGTTATTAACTCTAACTATACATATTAACTGTACATATTAATTTAAAGAAGTAAAGTTAGATGTTTGTTAGAACAGCTTCAAAGAACTAAGAAGAATGGGAAAGTTACAGAGGAAACTAGCAGCTGCTGTATGCTGTAGTCAAATTCTGATGTCAGTTTGTAAAGCTTAGACCAGAACAACAATTCACAATGGCTAAAATACACATTCAAATTAAACAAGCAAGAATTCTTTTATATATATATATATATATATATATATATATATATATATATATATATATATTCAACATTGCTTATAATACTAGAATTCATAAGGGTAAACATCTTATGAATAATATTCATATGAACAAGGAATGCAATATTCAAAATATATGATTAATAATAGATCAGCATCACTGTTAAGAAATATGTACCCATACTATAATCCTTAACAGAGAGCTGATGATTAAATAGCTCTTTGATTGGAAATTTTAGAAATATAAGATACATAGAATAAGGTAGAATGCTAGTGGGAAAAAATAATATATTTAAATAGCAAACTGCTTTTATGAAAGATGTTTATTACATATACTCTCATATGGCAGAAATGTGAATGTACAAAATCTCATATAATTTACATAGAAAATCATATAAAAAATATTTGAAAATGGTCTGAAAGCTGACATTTGAAGCTTGGTTATGTGAACTTTGAAAATCTTTACATGTTGTATGTCATTAGATTAGCTAAGACTACAGTAGACTCCCTCTTATCTGGTCTTGCTGGAACCGGGCCTTAGGCTGGATAAACAAATGGCTATTTAAGCAGAAAAAACATACAAAATAGCATGTATAGGTTATAAATCAGCTAGAATAACATGATTTGTGTTAGTATGTATTTTTCTAATGAATATGAAGTCTAAACCTCAAATGTCTGTCATTATTTAGTCTAGAGGAGGCAGAAGTGTTGTTTTTCTCTGTTGTCTTTTGATAGGGCTATGACACAAATTTGATGGCTAGTTAAAGAGGAAGCAGTTAAAGAGAGGCTGGATAAGAGGGAGTGTACTATACCTGAAATAATTCATTTAATAAGTCAAAGTTGAAATTTGAGTGTTTTATTGCTAAATCTACTCCAACCCTATCGCACCACCAGACCACTAAGATCCAGCAGCAAAAATCACTTGCAGATCACTAAAGCCAATAACTCTGCTGGTGATGCACAATTCTCTTGCACCATAGCCAAATTATGGAACTCCCTCCCACCCACAATTACCTCCGTACCATCATGCACCCACTTCAAAACTTTACTAAAAGTGCACCTAAAAACATGCTGGCTATGCCCTTGCAACTCCCACTCTAATATCACCCACCCCATCCAACCACTACCTTTCTTTCCACTCCACTAACTACCTTAATTATAGCAAGCTCAGATGCTCATAAGCCTAGTACTTATTATACAGCAGGAACTTCTTATTGTAACATTTGTTAATGTCTGTTATGTACTTCACAGATAAAGATTCTAGTTGTCTACTGATGTACTATGTTCTTCATCTGTAAATATGTTGTAAGTAATTGCTATGTAAATTGTTAATCGCTATGTAATTGAATGTAACTACTGTCTGTTTATTTTAACTGTGGAGCTTTTCTCCCCGGGCCTCCACTGAAAATGGACCTACGTCCAGTCTGACACTCCCGGTCAACAAATATAAATAAATAAATAAATAAATAAAATAAATAAATTGGTATATCCATTTTGATATAAAGTAAAGTAGATTTTCCATAACTCTCAACCTGGAAAAATCAAAAATCTGGACAAAGGCCCATGAAAAGTAGGTACAACTAGCCAGCAATAGGGACACTGATTAACTTATGTAACCCCACACACTCCAGTAGAATTATGGAATACCAACATGAAGACTGAAGTCACTAAATAATAATAAATAATGGCATGTATGGCAGACATTTGAATTTCAGACTTCATATCCCTCAGAAAATACATAATAATGCAAAACCTGTTATTCTAGCAGCTATCTGAGCAATATTTAAAATCTGTCCCTATTTTTGGGCCTTTGTCCCACCATTATTTTTGGCTTTGTCCAGATTTCTTGCTCAAAGAGAGTAAGAGGTGTATTGTACATTACCTTGTTGCT
The DNA here is from genome assembly GCF_019279795.1 of Protopterus annectens. Classification (NCBI taxonomy): domain Eukaryota; kingdom Metazoa; phylum Chordata; order Ceratodontiformes; family Protopteridae; genus Protopterus; species Protopterus annectens. The sequence continues at coordinate 557,531,242 of NC_056726.1, read as the reverse complement.
GAACTGCTTACAGAAGGCAACACAAATTATTTAGCATATTAAAATGGTTTCATATTTACTATGTACTGAATCACATTATGCTTAAAATTTACAGTCATACAAAATTCCAAATTGTCATAATAGTTATCGCAGTAAAATAATAAACTATATAAGGGATTCTACTGCATTTGTAGACTGCTGAAAAGAAGCCCTCAGGCTTGACATGTCTAAAACCGTATGTGTTAAAATGATTCAGAACAGAACATGAAGTTGCTGCAGGTGACAGGTCTAACACCCATCTATATCTGTTACGATATCTTTCATGGAAACTATGCCATCATATCCATAATATCATGCTTCCATGGAATTCATCAATAGGCAATCTTTCCTGTCATCATTCAGCACAACGATTGTAATGTAACACTTTCACTGATTCAATCTCACATCTGCCCAGAAGGGATTTCCTTTACCTTAGTTCATTCCACAGTTATGAACAGTATTCATTATTTCATTGCTTTCTCTGTATTATTAAATGTATTGCAGGTACAGCTGAGTATACGATGGATGGATGGTATATTTTCCTCCCTGATACTCTGCCACTTGTGACTCGCGACTGATTTATAAAAGGAGAGTGGCATAAAGAGGGACAGCAATATTCAAATGTTTGAAAGGGAGCTAAGCCCTCCTATTGGCTGACATGCTTTCTTCATGCCTCTCCATTCATACGTTCATCCTTTCATATGTACAACAGGACTTCCAAAATCCAAACCAGTCACTTTGGGTTAGGGGTTTATGTGTTATGGGATAAAGTAAAACATGTGCTGTCAGTGTCGATCCTAAGTTATCTGCAAATAGACATTTTTATTTGATTTCATCTGAGCATTTCTAATTTGTGTGATGCACCTAGCCAGTCACATCTGAGAGCTACTCTCACTCTTGGTCAAAGTTCAACAACAGGCATTCAGAAATAGATTCCGAAATATTCTAGATAAAAAGGCTGTATGTCTGCAAAGACCCAGACACAGTCAGCTAACTTGATGGAAGCCAGCACCACCTTCCCTTGATGTACTACCACACTCAGAGGCCTAATTTATTACATCATTTTTGCATTTCTTCTTATGTAGCTGAACTTCGTGATCATGCTACATGTATTCTACTTGATTTTACATTAGTGACTCTTGGGTAGTGGTCTCCCCACTAAACATGATTCAAGCTATTATGGTACATTATTACACTAAAATTAAAATATGGCTATGAAAATCATGACACACTTTTCAAAATTTGCAGTTTCTCTTAAAGAAAGCTTTTACCTTTTTTCTAGAACTCAACTCTCTCTCCTCCTTTGTACATCATCTGGTTCACTTTACCATATCACAGGGACCATACTAAGCAGTGCAACACTCCCACAAATTAATTGACAATACACTATTGTAATATATTCTGTTATCAGGGCCTCTGCTGAAAATTGACTCATTCCAAGTCAGACTTTCCCGGTAAACAAATGTTAACTAAATAAATGTTAAATGTTATATAACTTATCTGCATATGTACTGGGCACAACCAGGTTGCATCTAAGTCAGGAACTAACTTTTCCCTGCATTTCCCTGCACACTGGCCTATACGGTATTAGACCATATGTGTGTGTCTGCATTTTGCTCATCTTTATATTTATGGACTACCTTCAGGAAATACTTCCTAAAATTCTGTCATATGTGTTTTTTTCTTTAGGAGGGACCAGTATGAGATGTGCAACATGCTGTGTTCTGAATATGCCTCATAATATTTGTTGATTTTCTCGCTCTCTTTCACTTATAATGACTTTTCTCTATCATGTCCCTACAGTGCATATCTAAAGTCCACCATGCCTCAGCATGCTTTTGTAGCTATTCTGAAATCTGAACACACTTATTCTGAGGGAAATGGACAAGTAAGTATTAGATATACACACAGCTGTCTTAACAGGGGATGGTTTTGAAAACTACAACATGAAAACTCATGGGACACAAAGTGATCTGATGATGTTCCTTATTACAGGAATGAAAGTGCTTATCACCTCTTAACTTGGATTTTTAAGTTGCAATTTGTATTGTGTCTTTTTGGATTAAAGTACTATCTCTTTGTGCTTTGGGTCCCGTGAGCTTCCTTGCCATGACATTTTTATACATCAAGTTCTCAGCAAAGGTGTCTGTCTGTTCTCTTTTGGGGTAATTGTAACCAAGCAGCAAATCTCTACAACAGGAAGAACCAGCAGTGAGTGTTCATTGCTTCTAAGTTCTGCTTTATTAAGTCCAATTGATATCCATGAAGGTTACAGCACTGTCCTACTTTTCCAGAGTGCTAATTTGCTCTAAAAAAATTGACACTGTTTCCCTCATCTTTAGAAATGGTATACATTATTTGTTTTTGCATTTTGACAAAAAATAACTTATATCACCCCAGCATCAGTTTTGTTTTTTTTCAAAAGCTGACTTAGCCCCTTCTCAGTATGCGAACTGTTCTGTTTTGTCATATATAATTTCTCTATGTTCTGATACTAATGGACATCTGTGCTACAGCAAGCTAAGTTAAAGAAAGATCAGGAATAGAAGGGGACACTCAGAATTTCATAGCACCCCATTATTTTGCCCTCAAAGCTGATAAATACTGAGGGATTTGGTATGGTTGAGAGGTATGAATATGTTTGAATCTGTGAAGGGAGAATGGGATTTGATTTGAGCACATTATAATTTTTGAATACAGTATAGACTACAAATACGTTTTTGACTCAATAGAAACAGCAAGACATTCTCTTCGACCTTAGTAATGTAAATATTTTTATGAAGTAGTTTAATAAGCTAAAGGATTTTTAAAGAATTTGATATTTGTCCTGTTAAGAATGTTACACAATTTTGAGATACAGACACTTGTGCTTTAAAAATGAATTCAGAGCTTTTGTTGGATCTATAAAATATGTGTGCCTTTTAACATGATAAATATATGTGTGCATTGATTTCCCTTTTGTATTATAGTTTAGTATGATAAGATTACCTGTCACCTTTAAGTTTACAGATATCTTTATCTTTTCAGGTCCCATTCTGTTATATTTATTTCAAGATCTAGTTATAATAATGTTGAATGAGTGAACAATTTAGGAATATTTAATGGGTAATTTATACTACTATTACGTAAATAGGTATATAATATACTATTTATTTGATTATTTAATAATTGTGATTAACAGAAGAAGATTGTTAAAATTTTATGTAGTAATGGGGAATAGTTTTAAATGGCAAAATATATATTGAAATTAATAGTCTGTTATTATTTTGACCTGTATATAATATTATATTAATTATTTATAAATCATGGTAGCTTTTGGATAGTTTTTTGATGAATCTTTAGGTGTTGGTAGGGCAGTGATAGTATAGTAGTTTGTCTATCAAACTAGGAACTTTGGTATATATATGGTAGGTTATGTTTTATTAGCAATGTATACAGTTATAGTTGGAGACTTGTCTTTGTTTTTGTTATTTTTAGTTTTAGCAGTTTAATTTGTAGAAAGGAAGAATTAAAAAAAATGTGGAATGTTAAGATACTGTTGGAGGAATGCATTAGACTCTTACATATAAATTAAAATAATATGGTGGATAAATGTGTCATATTATCTTTTAAAATAAATATTTTTAAATACACAGCATTGATAGTTTTAATCTATCATCTATTAATGTAAATTTATTAAGCAATGGCAACAAAAGGAAGTAATTAAAGAGATATCTGAAATAAAATATAGGCGACGTAATTCTTGCAAGAGACTCACTTGATAGACAAAGATACAATATTTAAATAACTTAGGTAATGAAATGTTATCATGTGCTTATTTTAACAAAAAGAGAAGAGGAACTGCTATACTTTGGAGAATATCTATGGTAATGCCTTAGGTCATGGAATCCATTAATGATCTCAAAGGAATGTATGCATTTGTAATAATTAAATATAATGGCAAACTCTATACACTAGCTAATTTTTACTGGCTCCCTGGAACAGGTTCAAGAGTGACTAAAGATCATTTAAGCCTATTACAAAGTCATTGGAAGGGTATTTTAATTCTAGCAGGAGATGTTAATATCTAGTATAGAAGATACAAGTGAACAGAAGAAAGCTAAGATATTGGCATCAGCTAATACACTTAAAAGATGGATTAGTAATAATACTTTATTTGCTTTACTATAAAAGCAGAATATAAGTTATTGTTCCTCATTCATTATTCTTATGCACATGGAATATAGACTAGAATTGCCAGGATATATGCATCTATAGATTTAGTTAATAAAGTGAATTATTTTAAAGCTATTATTTGCCCTTTATCTGATTATAATGGACTAAATATTAATATAGTAAAGCATATAAGGAAATTTCAGATTATTCATAGAATCACAGTATATATAATGAAATTAAAGAGTTTAAATGTTACCTTAAGGAGCAAATTGAGAATTGTTTTAGCCTTTCAATGATAATGGTCAGGCTAGTAATGTCATACTATGGGAGTCCTTAAAAATGCATATTAAAGATAGAATGAGAAGAAGAGCTAATAATGAATTTAAAGAGTGGGATAAAGAGTTGGTAGAAATACAAGATGAAATACACAAAGTGAGGTTTGAAAAACAAACAAAGTAAATAATACTGAAGTAATTAAAAATTAATGAGAAGGGAGCATGGCCAAGATGAGCTCTGGTTAACAGCAGTTTTCTTTAGCTCTGCCACTTCAAAGATTTCTGACAGGAATTTTTATTTTTAAACAATACTAATTGGGTTATCTATACAGAATCTGATACTTCTAAGTGCCACCTATGATTGTATCAAAAAATGTATACATTTACTGGAATTTTCCTTTCAAACAACTACTTCATAAATTCTACTCATCATTTTGACTAAAAGAGGAGTTTCTCCAAGGCTATTTCTCAGGATTCCTTATTCAGAAAAGGGTTTCAGTCTCTCCTAGCAAATATTCTGGAGCTGTCACTGAAATTAGATAGAATGGACACTAAATTGGATAATTTTAAGAACAAGTGTTCAAAACAGATGGAACAGATTCATGAGGACTTACAACTGCAGAAAAACAAGATTTTGGGTACTAAACAATCAGTTAATGACATAGATGGAAGGTTACATGAGGGAGAAAATAATATTACATTTTTAGTGTAGCAGAATGGTTTGCTGCTGAATAAAGTAGAATACTTGGAAAATGGGTCTCATAGGAATAATATATGGATCTTCAGACTTCCAAACAACTCAGAAGGTAATAATATAGTGAATTTCCCAACCTCTTGGTTACCTAATGTTTCAGACCTTCAGAAGCTTTATCATATGGAATTGAAAGAGTGCACAGATCCCTAGCTTCATCTCCATCTAGGAATACCCCTTCCACTAAATCAACAATAGCAAAATTCTTTTCATCCCAAGATAAAAACTAGTTCTTAAAACTGCTTTGTCTAAGTCACGAAATAAAATAAATAACAATATTATCCATTTCAACAATGATTACTCAGCTGCTGTTATTTCTAAAAGAAAACACTTTTTACCATTGATTAAAAATTAAAAAAAGAAACAAATAAAGGTCCATATGTTGTTTCCTGCCAGACTGAAAATATTTCATGCTGATAGAGTTAAAATATTTGAAGACCTGGACTCAGCTGTGACTTAAATAAAATCCAGTAAGATCCTGGACAAAATGGAAGATATGGATTTGTTGGCTTGTCTTTAAAGAGAACTGCAGAAATTAACAATTGGAAATCAAATGACAAGCAGAAGAAACTGAAAGATAAATGACTCTTTAGTTAACTTTCTGTTTTTTTAGTAGTAGTAGTAAAATATGCCACTCCCTTTCTTACTGTCAAAATATTTTGATTCATCTCTAGTATTCACATATTTCAGGAAATGACATAGGAGATATAGAATTCCTTTTTTTAAAATGGTAACAAGTATGTTTTCAATTATTTCTCTTTGTTGGTAATGTTGTTTTTAAGGCCTTTAAATATATATATATATATATATATATATATATATATATATATATATATATATATATATATATATATATATATATATATATATCAGTCTGGTTCATGTCAATACTTTCTATAGCCTATTTTGTTTTAAATGCTTCACTAACCTTATTCAAGTATTTTTCCATAAGACAACTTAACTAAATTTATAACATATAATTTCAGTTTTCATAATTTTCATATCAATACTGTTTTTTTAATCACTTCTGATATGCATTTTATGTCTATTATTTTATTTGCTCTATTTATTTGGCTGTGCACCTAGTCTATGATGTGTATCTGGTGTGGGGGGAGTGTGTTCGTTTATATGTTATGAATGAGTTATACTTCAGTAGTTTGATTTTATAGATGTCTGAATTTGTGGTCGTTTGCACTCTTAGCTAAGATTTCTATAGATGGATTGGTTTGCCTTTTGTTGGTTTGTAGGTTTATAGATGTGATTATGTTTGGTGACATAAAGTAGAATCGGGGTGGTTACACTGAATGGGCTGTGGTGTTTCTGATTGAACTGCTTTGTTATCGGGTTTGCTGGTATAGCTGTAGCGCTCTCCGTTTGCTTTTGGTGTTGTTTTTGTGTGGTCCAAGGGTTTCTTTCTCTTGCTGAAGCTTTTTCTGCCCTTTTAAGCTTGTAGTTTCCTCTGGTGGCTTGAGTGTACTGAATTTACCACTGGAAAACTGCATACTCAGACTTATCTTCAGCTGAGTGATGAAATGCCTTGCTTTTTTGGCTGTTGTGAGCTATAATTGGTGGGATGTCTTTGCATTTACTTTAAAGGGAAGTAGACCTTAAAATATTGGATTGCATTGTTTATGGGTTTTATACAGCTGTAGAAAAGCGTTCCACTTTCAGAGGCATTATAGCAGCAGCAGCTTAAATGGGATATTGCAGTCAAATTGCTTAACTCATATAGATAATAGTATTTTCAGAGGGTAAATATACTTTGCAAAATGCTGCTTCATATAGTGCTGTTGTACTTGCAATCATGATTAACTGTGTAGTTAGCAGTTGTTATTATACAGTGAACTTATCCAGCATTCAGACTGGGGTCCACTTTAGAGGTAGCCACTTATACTCCTTTCTTTATATTTTTTATCCTCAGGTACTTTAGAATTTCATCAATCAGAAAACAGTTTTTTTTTTTTAATATTGATGTTACTGATATGTTTCTCATGCATCTACATATACCTTTGATTGTCATGTGCCAGGCATTTCTTTGCAGTTTGCTTGCATTTCTTGTTTGTTGTACAAGACAGACATCATCTGTAAAGGATTCAACAACTGTGTACATATTCAAAAAAGATAACCCTGGGATTCATGAAGCTCGGCCCAAGGCCGGCGTAAGGCTTGCGCCGGCCGTGCGGCGTATATATGGAGTCGTCACGCCATATGCATATTAATGAAGGCGCGCAGCTGCCACAGCCACATGCATAGGAAACATGCACGAGTGCAAGGGGCGTATCGAAGTTGCGCAGGGAGACGTGTCAATGTCGGCTGTCGAGGAGCAACCTAAACTGCTGAATATTATATTCTGCCAGCAATAGTAATTGTACCTATCAGTATCCGTGGAGACTGAAATGTATGCAAAGCAGAGTCCCTGCGAACAGAAAATGAAGAATCAAACACAAATGCATGGTAGGGAATAACGGGTCCCTACCCATGAACAAATGACATTTAAATCGTGTGCCTGTAGTCCAACGTAGTGTTGATAGCTATACCATGTGGAAGTGAAATGTATCATATGTTAGCGCGCCGCCAGTAGGTACGTCCAGTCCAACGGAGAGGGTCACCAGCCGACCCATATTGTGAGGGAGGGAACATAGATGTGCAGATGTGTCCATAACAAAATACACGAGGAGAAATGCAGATATATGTAGTGACCGTATGTCTGAATCATATCCCACAAGCCATGTAATAGTCACATACAAAAGGTATGCCCGTATTTCACATACTAAATGTGATAGGAAATAGCATACACATGTAAACGAAACAGATGGAGCATATAAACAGCCATAACAATAAGGACACATGTAGGCCAAAAGGAACAGTATGATCTGTACCATTGACCAAGATTACCACCTGTCCCACTTTGCGAGCGACAGTCCCTCTGTGGGCAGATGTGTCCTGACACAAACATGTAAAACTGGCAAATGTCCAGAGAATATAGGACATAATTCTTCCGTAGACATCATGCAATAGTTGCATTAAACATATTTCACTGGACGTATATTACATAAATGTCATAACAAACAGAATAAGATACCGAAATGCTACAAGAATAAGCTTAGATATAGGCAAGAATTGTAAGTTCTATCTGCTGAACTGACCGTGGGTATGTGTCGGCCTGTAAAATATGCTGTGTTCACTGCAAATGTCACAGTAGGGTTGCCACCTTTTCAAATGGCCAAAGTGGGACATGTTTGGTACAGACATCAGATTTTACAGGCCGACACATACCCACGGCCAGCACAAAGGACAGAACGTAACTGTTTTGCCTACAGAAAAGCGTATTCTTGTAGCATTTTAGTTGCTTATTCTGTTTCTCATAACAGTCAGGTATTTCAGATACAGAATAACTGTTTAATGCAACTATCACATAAAATATAAGAAATACGTTTGTCCTAAAATCACAGGACATTTGCCATATTTACAATTACATGTCAGGACACAAAAGGTGCCATCCGAGTAGAACAGGCTGGCAAAATCTGGAAGGCAGTTGTATAATCAAATGTGTATGTGATACAGTCGAGCGGGTAGTACCGGATACACCAACCAGTAATGTGAAAAGTGGTGGCGTATGGCCTACCTACGTGAGGTATAGCATGTGAAAAGCAAACATGACAGGGTAATCCACACAACCATAAAGGTACCCGACACATGTAGGGTAATCAATGTGTAACTCTGGCCGTGTCATGGGCCCAGCAACCAAAGTAGTGCTCTATGGGGTGTGAGGAATTTGCATGAGGGGTGGGTGTTTAATGGTAAATTCCTCAAAGGTGATACTGTGTCGTATATGCAAAAGCGGAAACCGGAGGTACGAGGGGGGGCGGGTGAAGTGGAAAGAAACACAACCTCATGTAGAAACAGCTGCAAGACAAGCAGACAGGCCATAGTGTAGAACACAATCCCACAAACATATGAATATGGAAATATCTGAGACAAATGTATAGATACGGCACTGTCACATACCCACAGATGGGTCCTGATGGAACTAGCCATAACAAGCGCAACACACCTGGATGCATAATAGCCTACCCAGCATACCCTCCACAACACACAACCTGCCACCATACCAGAGCGTCACCAAATCCAGCCTACTTGGTCCACTGGTTTGTTGCAGAAACAGCTACACACAGTGACCCTTATGCATATGTAGTAGGTATTGTCACCCTAGGCAGTATCAGGATTGCAAACCCTGCATATAAAACCCCTGCACGTTTTCTGAGAAGCCAAAAATCTTTCGTTATCTAACTTGGGATGACCAACTTGTGTAAATAGTAGAATGGGTATGACGACATGATGTCCAATCCAGTAGATATCTGGACACAAGTTAGAATGTGCATTGGAGGTCAATGATACTGTCCAGCCCTAAGTGGGCATGCATAACCTACCACCCAGGATAAAATACCTTCCCGTGGCCTTGCGTGCCCCACACGAATAAAAGGAGGGAGAATATAATGCACACATTTGTAAAGTGGAAAACGGCATGAGGATGAGGAAGACACTGACGTAAACAGGTCAAACCTGATCAAGTGTGAGGGACACTGACTGTGTGCAGTCGTGACTGACCATACCTGTCAACCTGTGTGAGCAAGATATCTGGACAGAGCCGTGAATATAAATGAGACAAAGGTCCAAAAACAGGGACAATCTGTAAAGATAGCTCTTAGAAACATAGACATTTGATAGAATAACAGTTTGCACATTGGCATTAATGTCTGGAGTATGAAGTCTGAAACCCAACTGTCTGTCAGCACGTTCCGACTGCAGTCTTTAATGCTGAGCTACTGCTGTGCCAGAACACAACAGCGTATTACAGAGGTTCGTGCCATACCACTCAACTGTCTGGATATTCACAGAATGACTAGGGTCACCACCTGTCCCACTTTGCGAGTAACAGTCCCTCTGTAGGCAGTTGTGTCCTGTGAAAAAAATCAAGGCATAGCAAATGTCCTGAGAGTTTAGGACAATGTCATTTCCTAATTTACTTTAATAGTCGCATAAAACAGTTATTTTATATATGAATCCTCTATATGTTATGTGAAGTAGCATAATCAATTCAAATGTTACTAATATAAGCTATTATATGTACAAAAAAGGTTAAAGTTCTGTACTATGCACGGCTGTAGGTATGTTTTGTCCTGGAAAATCTGACATCTCTACAGAACATGTCCCTTTGCGCAGTTGAAAAGGTAGCAACCCTAAGAATGACCAGAGGTTCACCCCAGAGTGTTGGTGTGTGCCTCCGACAATCTGCACCAGTGTGGTAAATAGCTGAGGATTGACGTCACTAAATAATGAGAAATATCCTGAGTATAAGACTCCGCAACCTGCAGAAAAGTCATGCTAATGCAAAACCTAACATTCTATCAACGTTCTAAGCTTGTAAGAGCAATCGTTAAAATGTGTCCCTAATTGTCCCCCCATCGTGTAGGTTTTGCGCAGGTTTGGTGAGGTTAAGAGGTATGGTCTGTACATATTTACAGGAACAGCCCTTCACACTTGTGTAATGTACAACTGCGTACCTGTAGTCACTTCATGTCCAAAAATAATAATCCCCGTATGACTGTATACAGGTAATAGTCAAATGTGAATGGAAACACCCCTCACCGTGGAGTATGGACTGTAACAACCCCACCCATAATATGTAATGCCAACAGAATAAGCTGCTGACAGGTGCCCAAACACCTGTGTCTATAAACACAGGTAAAACTTCAAAATAGGGAGATAATCCCTGTCCATATGCTTCGTCTGACATTTGACCTCGGCCAGGGAAGTTCCGTTCACTAGGTGGACAAGCCTAAACCCAGATCACTACATGAACACCCTGACAATCAAAGACCCATATGTGGCTGGACTATATACCTTGGTGTTCTGCATATCCTCGGAGTGATTAACAATGCAGACGGAGTCCACAGCAGTAGGCAATAGGGAATGTGTAATATGTAGCACCGCCTTTTTCCCAGCAGGAGAATGGATGCCTGTGTTGTAGGTGAAGCGGTGAGGCGTAGGTTGATGTAGCTAATTACTATGGGTATGCATATCAATGAGGGAGAACACCAATAGAATAGTGGTTCCAACATCCGGCCAACGTGAATGCAGTCCCGGTTGACCTACGACCAATGCACATATAAATTGAAAGTGTAATGAAAGCATTCGTGCTGTACACACATTTAAATATGTAAAGGTGAACGTGTGTTTCGCAGTAGTCCGTAAACTGGAATACAGATATGTAACTGTTACGGTCAGAATTATGAAAGTTCACATAAGCACAATTATCTATGAAACATATGTAACCCACAATAAGGATATGCAAGTGCGCCTGCGCGTGTGTAATCCGCTCACAGAATAGAAAATGAATGGTGTTTTCCCCATGTTCTATGTACATGGCTCATACCTGTTAACCCTGTAAAGTACGAAACCGGACAAAGCCATGACAACAACTGGTACAAATTGGGACAATCCCCAGATATTGCCCTAACAAACATAGAATGTGGATAGAATAACAGGTGTGTCACTAGCATGGATTCTCTGAAGGGTATGAAGTCGTAACCTGAAATGTTTGTCATTATTTACCAACATCAGTCTTTAATGATATGCCACTAACTTGCCAGATAGACACAAGGTTATGAAAAATGGACCAAAGATAAGAGGCAAACAGCTGTACATGCAGCGGAAATCTGTACAGTTGAAAGGTATGATATGGAGATATATATACACATATATCCACAGACATAATCCAAAGCAAATTATGAGATGAGGAATGTACAGACATATGTATATATGTACATATATATATATATATATCTATACACACACACACACAATACATGAATAGATATATACACAACAAACATATGTCCCTGTACATATAACACATGTACATAAATAGGTCACGGTATAGCTAATATGGATAGACAGACAGACATGCATGAAAGGAGAATACACCGATGGTTTCCAAACCATTGCCCGGAAAGTACCAGTGTGACAGGGCCTGCAAGTTCTACACGTTAAACATGAATATAGGTGTCCTTTGCAGGACCACAAAAATTGATCCTGTATGAGGTGCGAACCATCATTGATGCAAAAGACATCACAGCTGCAACTACGATATAGCTGTACATGCAACAGTAGCAGGTGCAAGGGTAATAACACATGGGTCGATAGAATGTATGACATACAACCTGATATCCGGAGAGTGGGGAGTGCTCAGAAGTGTCTTCTCACTTTATTATTGCTCACATTAAACATGTCTAATGGGTACTGTGGAGGGGTGTCAGGTATGGGAATCATGGGTATGCAGAAATGGGCCTAGGTGTTGGTTGGCACAGATCTATTAGGTACGCCCCATGGGAGTGATCAATATACCTATGTAGGTATAGCACACACCTATATTCTCCAAAAAGGTGCAACCCATCTACTGGATATTGTATAAACCATTGGGGGAAGACATAGGGACCTATATCAGTGTCATGTAGGCAATTATCATGGATGGACATGCGTACGACCAAGATGATAATCATACCTGCCAAAATGTCAGAATAAGACAGCTGGACTAAGGCATAGTACACGACAGACAAATAGGGACTATATTAAATATACCCCAGACAAAGTCAGAATGTTGATAGAATAATTGCATAGTCAGGAATACGAATGTTATGAGAGTTAGTAATCATGAAATAGAAATGTCAGTCATGATTACCTAACCGCACAGTCCATCATGTCTTGCCAGCAATCTACCAGAAAGGCACATTATCATGACAAATGTAACAGAATCATAGGTCAAACCCCAGGGCGTATACCCATAATGTGTACAGGTGAGAGGTATGAAGGTAACCCATCCTAATTAAATGTACAGAACTAGGGATACTAGGTGGACAGGTGAGAAGAAAGACGTCAGGACAAATGACAAAACATGTACAAGTCATAAGCATGTTTTTCCACAAATGTGAATGACAACGTATGGCCTGTGAAAGTCAATGTGGAAGGTTAATAGACTCAAAAGACATGTGTCCCTCAGGGTGTCATGCAGTGTCACCGATACAGTGTCCAGTCCCCCATACTCGTACGTGAGCTCTGCCACTGAAGGAAAGCGCAAATACCAGCGTACACATAAGGTACATGATAGAATTATTAGTGTGGATAAGCAACTGTTGGCCTATGTGAGGAATATAACTCTGTGGGTGGGTGTGTCCTGCAATAGGAATGTAATGGCAACTGGCCTGTGATGGCGCCATGTATTGTGTGTATTGGTGTAAGAAAAGTGATGTCCAGTATCAGAAACATACCTCGCAACTGTATGAATGTGCAGATGTATGCCTCATATGTGTGGTGTGTTCCTCTTACAATCTGTACCTGTCTGCCAAATACCTGAGAACTGACATCATTAAATAATGATAAACATATGAGTTTAAGACCCCAAATCCCTCAGAAAGGTTATATTAATGCAAAACCTATAATACTGTCAACTATCTACATTTGTAAGAGCAATATGTAGAATCTTCCCCTATCTGTCCCCCCATCATGTTAGGCTTTGTACAGATGTTTTGCACTAGGAGGTTGATAGGTATGATCAGAAACAGATACATGTCTGAGGAAACAGCATTATCGACTGCAAGATAACTAGAAGGTATGAAAAGCGCTGCAGTAGGAAGTTCAGTATTGTCTGCAGGTATGTGCTGACATGTCAAATGACACAGCAGTCTACATGAAGTACCTATAGGGCGTCACCTTTACCAATGATGACAGTGGGACATACCCACAGCCATGCATACACCACAAATAGACATAGCACACAGCATAGCCTAGGCCATGATACATGAAGCCTCCAGCGTGTATGGATTGAGTGAGAGTACAGCAAGGAAAGATGACTGCCAGGCTATTCAGCAAACACCCGCAGGGGCATGCAAGACCGCCCGTAACACGAACATTGCACGGACAATGCTGGGATTTGCAACATACCCCATTTGTATGTGTAAGCTATGCAAATGATGTAATTACGCGATACATGAAACAGTAAGCTGTCTGTGCAAGAGCAGAGTTATGTGCAGAAATGTACCCGGATGTTATGCGACTAACGTTTTGCATGTTGCTAAACGGAGCAATGACAGCTGCAAATACAGTATGAATACAGTCGAAGAAGCATGCCAATGTCCAAGTCCAAGGCCAGTGGTGGCTTTGTCCATTGGATATCAATAAACCAGTAGTTGTCCTCCCCCGATCCCTGGTGTGGAAGCATAGCGCAGCACCACGAGAACACGCTGCACTTCAAAACAAGACATATGGATAATATACATACAAAATGTAGGTTTAGTTAGATGTTAGTACGCCATGCAGATGAATGGCAAGCTGGAGACAACATGGCTACTGCGTACTGGTACTTATGTGTGGAAGCGCTCTGTCAGAGATGTAACGAAGCATTTGTAGGCAATGTGAGGCAAGTGAGGCTGAGGATAGTGAATCACAACATGTCATGCCATATGGGCCAAGCCTCTACAGTGTAGTGTAGGTTAAGGGGACTATTAGAGTAGAAGATAGGTGACAACATGAGTGTGTATGTATAAAACACTGTAACCTCACCGGAGGAGTGTCAAATGTGTGCTGTCAGTACTCAGTGGAAGAGGCGTGTCATGAGCTATCCTAGGGAACGTCAGGAGACTGATGGCGTACGCCATGGACGATGTGACCTTGAAACCTGCCCACAGTGTGTCTGCACCCGTGCACGCCAGTAAGCCCGAGTAAGCATGTGTGCGCGTGTGTTAGCCCGTGTGCGCGTGTGGAGTGTGGAAGAACGAGTAAGCTAGTGTACGAATGGTGAAGCCCGTGTAATCTTGTGTATGTGTTTGTAAGCATGTCTACATGTGTACTACACACATCACACACATACTGCACACACAGACACACATGCTGCCAATACTACAAACATCAGTGAAATGGCATATGGATGGAGAATACATCATCAGAAGTAACAGTGCTGTAAACTATGCTACAGTGATGGTCATAGCTGCAAAGCATCATGCCCACTGATATACACCTGGAAGTAACACACTGTGTGTTAACAGCATGCTAACATCAATACAGTGGAATAAAGCCTCCCTGTGCAGCAGCACCAGGTTAGTCAGATCCTGCACCAATGTTACACATCACAGGTGGTGGCACAGGTGACATCATATGCACAGGTTGTGGTGTTAACATGGCCAGAGCTGTCATAGAGCCATCCAATGTACACGTAGGTGTGTGTGTGTGAGGGACAACGGTTATTGCATGGCCCAATGGTGTTGCAATGGGTGTGTGTATGTGATAGCCATAGCTGTTTGTGGTAAGTGTGTGTCTGCATATACACAGGTATAGCATGTGTCAGCCATATACAGGAGGTTGTGGGACAGTCACAGACCGTACCTGCCAGGCTGTAAAGATCCCCATTACTGGCCATGGACACCCCTCCATGCATCCAACACAACCCAGTCCTGCACCTGTCAATGTCTACACATACAGTCCTGGGATCTGTACCACAACCTGTGGATAAATGTGCGTCTGTAATGTTAACCTGAGGTGCATAGAATTGACTGTTACTACAGAAGGATATGAGCCATACTCACACTCCAATGTAATAACCACTGCTGACTGTTGCCGAGATCTGCATACAACCAGTCAAAGGTGCTGCACTAACATTGTTTCCAATGCCCGTGTAATACCCAGCAACAAAATAACCGGTCACTACACATATATAACCCATGATCACTACAGCACACAGTATGTGCACTATCACAGAGCCATAGCAGATGTACATACATCCAAGGTGCTCACGTACAGACAATGCAGCACATTCAAGAGTGATAATCCCAACATACATATCTATACACAATATACATTATATATATATATATATATATATATATATATATATATATATATATATATATACATATATATATGTATATATATATATATATATATATATATATATATATATATATATATATATATATATATATATATATATATATATTATGAAGACGCTTATGCCCAGGAGTAGTCAAAAGACGTATTTACAAAACCCAAACGACAGTAGGAAGGTACACAAAATCACTAGAATCCAAAT
Organism: Protopterus annectens; assembly: GCF_019279795.1. Lineage (NCBI taxonomy): Eukaryota > Metazoa > Chordata > Ceratodontiformes > Protopteridae > Protopterus > Protopterus annectens. The sequence goes on along the minus strand of NC_056726.1, from coordinate 557,514,903 downwards.
AGAAATAGAAATCCAAATATTTATTCGAATAAAAATGTAAGCGCTTTCGCGGGTTTCCAAATCCGCTTCTTCAGACATAAAACTAACATCCAAAATGAGTCAATTTATAATAGAATCTAAAGCTGTTCCTATCTAATTAATTAGCTAACAATTAAGCAGTAATTGATATTTAAAGAAACAACACTATATACAATATACATCAAAATATAATATAAACTAATCACTAAATATTTAATAAAGACTTAAAATATGTAAAATTATATACATTATAAACAAAACAGTAAAATCTAAACATTTGATATACTAAAACTAAAAAAGTCTAAAAAAGTCTGATCTGAAATTCTGATTACCTAAGAGTTCTAGCTTTAACGCACAGTGATTGTGTTCCTGTTCTGTATATTTAGAAAAATCAAAAATTTAGTAGGAAGTTTTCCTACTTTTACCTATAAAATATGAAAAGTTTAAAACAACATTTATGCTATCGTAGTTTTAATAGGATGGCAGCATTAGATAATGCTAGTATTTATCTAGGAACTAAGAAATGTGGTAATTGTGTGTACTGTAAGTTTATTGATGAATCACGTTTCTTTAGGCACCCTGATACGGGTTGCCTTTGGGAACTCAGAAACAATAGTACATGCAACACTAAGAACATTGTATATGTTGCTCACTGTTCCCTTTGTTACCAGTTTTATGTAGGTAAAACGAATTGGTCCCTTAAAGAAAGGATAAGAGACCATATGTACTGCCTTGCAAGGAAACAAAATTATAGCGCTATAGCTAGACACACTCTCTTATTAGGTGAGGAACACGTTTTTTATTTTCAAGTATTACATGTACAACCCATTAATATTAGGCTAGGGGATATTGTGAATGAAACCGAACAGGCGGAAATTAGATGGATCTTAAGATTGGCAGCGCATAGGGGAAGAGGGCTCAATGAAAGTGTCCCTTTGAAACCAATACTTAAAGCTAGAACTCTTAGGTAATCAGAATTTCAGATCAGACTTTTTTAGACTTTTTTAGTTTTAGTATATCAAATGTTTAGATTTTACTGTTTTGTTTATAATGTATATAATTTTACATATTTTAAGTCTTTATTAAATATTTAGTGATTAGTTTATAGTATATTTTGATGTATATTATATATAGTGTTGTTTCTTTAAATATAAATTACTGCTTAATTGTTAGCTAATTAATTAGACAGGAACAGCTTTAGATTCTATTATAAATTGACTCATTTTGGATGTTAGTTTTATGTCTGAAGAAGCAGATTTGGAAACCCGCGAAAGCGCTTACATTTTTATTCGAATAAATATTTGGATTTCTATTTCTATTTGGATTCTAGTGATTTTGTGTACCTTCCTACTGTTGTTTGAGTTTTGTAAATATACATATATATATATATATATATATATATATATATATATATATATATATATATATATATATATATATATATATAGATATATATATATATATATATATATGTAGATACATACACACACACACACACACACACACACACACACACACACACACACACACACACACACACACACACACACACACACACACTCGTGGCAGGGTTGGGAGCAGAACATAAACATAAGCACTGTACCACATGACAGCATTACGCAGTTACAAAATGCACTATCATGATCAGTGGATCACATGATTCACACAGGCACACGTCTAGCCTGCAGACAGCAGCATCAAAGGCAAAGACGCCGCACGGATGTTATGGAGAGTGAATACTGTAAAAGCAATGTACTGTTGTCATGCAGCTGGAAACACACACACACACACACACTTGGCAGGGCTGGGAGTCGAACATACACCTAACTACCCCAACACACTACAGCATGACGCATTTACAGAATGCGCTACCGAGATTACTAAGCACAGCAGTCCCAGAGGCAGACATCTAGGTGCGTGTCATCATCCGCAAAGTCAAAGACGTCGTTGGGGAACTGCTGTGGTGTGTGGCATCAAAAAGCAAGACTGAGTCCCCAGGCGGACGGGAGCATGTGCACAAACACACACACACACACACACACACACACTTGGCAGGGCTGGGAGTCGAACATACACCTAACTACCCTAACACACTACAGCATGATGCATTTACAGAATGCGCTACCGAGATTACTAAGCACCGCAGTCCCAGAGGCAGACATCTAGGTGCGTGTCGTCATCCGCAAAGGCAAAGACGTCGGTAGGAAACTGCTGTGGTGTGTGGTATCTAAAAGCAAGACTGGGTCCCCAGGCGGACAGGAGCATGCACACAAACACACACACACACACACACACACACACACACACACACTTGGCAGGGTTGGGAGTTGAACATACACCTAACTACCCTAACACACTACAGCATGATGCATTTACAGAATGCACTACCGAGATTACAAAGCACAGCAGTCCCAGAGGCAGACATCTAGGTGCGTGTCATCATCCACAAAGGCAAAGACGTCGGTATGAAACTGCTGTGGTGTGCAGCATCTAAAAGCAAGACTGAGTCCCCAGGCAAATGGGAGCATGCACGCAAACACACACACACACACACACACACACACACACACACACACACACACACACACACACACACACACACACACACACTTGGCAGGGCTGGGAGTCGGACATACACCTAACTAACCTAACACACTACAGCATGACGCATTTACAGAACGTGCTACCGAGATTACTAAGCACAGCAGTCCCAGAGGCAGACATCTAGGTGTGTGTCATCATCCGCAAAGGCAAAGACGTCGGTATGAAACTGCTGTGGTGTGCGGCATCTAAAAGCAAGACTGAGCCCACAGGCGGACGGGAGCATGCACGCAAACACACACACACACGCACTTGGCAGGGCTGGGAGTCGAACATACACCTAACTACCCTAGCACACTACAGCATGACGCATTTACAGAACGCGCTACCAAGATTACTAAGCAGAGCAGTCCCAGAGGCAGACATCTAGGTGCATGTCATCATCTGCAAAGGCAAAGACGTTGGTAGGAAACTGCTGTGGTGTGCGGCATCTAAAAGCAAGACTGAGTCCCCAGGTGGATGGGAGCATGCGCAAACACACACACACACACACACACACACACACACACACACACACACACACACACACACACACACACTTGGCAGGGCTGGGAGTCGAACATACACCTAACTACCCTAACACACTACAGCATGACGCATTTACAGAACGTGATACCAAGATTACTAAACACAGCCGTCCCAAAGGCATACTTCTAGGTGTGTGTCATCATCCGCACTGACAAGCACGCCGACAGGGATTGTATAGAGAGTGATCAGTCTGAAAGCATACAGACATATTACTGTCCCACGGTACACGTAGACAAACACATGGCAGTGGTGTGATCATGGCAACATAAGATGTACTGTGCACCACGACAACATGACATAGTCATGGGATGCACCACAGACAGTACACCCTTTAAGATAGTCGACCAATGTGCACTCCGTAGGCATCCATCGTGATGGTGAAAATGGACATCTGTTGGCTGGATGACCACCATGGCTATACAGGATGTCAATGGCCATGCACAGAGGGACATCACCGACACAAGGTGTCACTGGGCATGGCCACATGCTTAGTAATACTCATCCATTCGGACTGTACTGTGTGTCGATCTACACAACGGCATACTGGGCATGCTCACACACTTAGCTGTTGCAAAGGGCCGTCTTGCATGCGGACGGAGTCTCAACTCACAAGGGCTCAGTTGGGACTGTCATGTGTGTCCATCTACACAACAGCGTACTGGGCAGGCTCACACACTTAGCAGTTGCAAAGGGCCGTCTTGCATGTGGACGGATTCTCAACTCGCAAGGGCTCAGTTGGGACTGTCATGTGTGTCCATCTACACGACAGCGTACTGGACATGCTCACACACTTAGCAGTTGCAAAGGGCTGTCTTGCATGCGGACGGAGTCTCAACTCGCAAGGGCTCAATTGGGACTGTCATGTCTGTCCATCTACACAACAGCGTACTGGGCATGCTCACACACTTAGCAGTTGAAAAGAGCTGTCTTGCATGCGGACAGAGTCTCAACTCGCAAGGGCTCAGTTGGGACTGTCATGTGTGTCCATCTACACAACAGTGTACTGGGCATGCTCACACACGTAGTTGCAAAGGGCCATCTTGCATGCGGACGGAGTCTCAACTTGCAAGGGCTCAATTGGGACTGTCATGTGTGTCCATCTACACAACAGCATACTGGGCATGCTCACACACTTAGCAGTTGCCAAGGGCCATCTTGCATGCAGACAGAGTCTCAACTCGCAAGGGCTCAGTTGGGACTATCATGTGTGTCCATCTACACAACAGCGTACTGAGCATGCTCACACACTTAGCAGTTGCAAAGGGCTGTCTTGCATGCGGACGGAGTCTCAACTCGCAACGGCTCAGTTGGGACTGTCATGTGTGTCCATCTACACAACAGCGTACTGGGCATGCTCACACACTTAGCAGTTGCAAAGGGCAGTCTTGCATGCAGACGGAGTCTAAACACGGAAGGGCACAGTAAGGCATATCTGTCCCCATGCACAGAGCGGTCACACACATGCAGTGGCCAGCACACGCTCAGCTGTCATCACAGCTGTCACAGGTGCAGATCCCAGACGTACACACCGCAGTCTACACTGTAGCCCCTGAGACATCACCATGTCATTGCTGCACCAGTACACAGCCATACATTACCACAACACCGTGTGACACATGACCAGTGGACTATACAGAGGTCTACAGCAACTGTGCAGGGTACACATGTACTGACAGGGTTCCAAAAGGTGTTATGCATTGCAAGTATACCACTATACATGACCAGGTTAGCTCAAGACATACCAGGGGCCCCGGGTGTTACACAGCTGTGACACATGAGTGTTGCTGTACACCAATGAACACACATGTTTGGATATGTCAAACATGTGATTGTAGTGGATGTGTGCATGGACCACACACAACACATATGTACATAGCTAAGCCTTTGGTGTCCCCCATGCAGAACAGTGGCCTAAGCAATCATATGCATGCAAATGGAAGGTGGGTCCATGTCTGTTGAATGCTCACAGTACAGGAGGTAGCAATGTCGGAGGACACATTCCCCTGTAGTAGTCGCCCATGACACCCGTGATATCATACCACAGTCCATGTATCATGTATGTCAACACACATGTCCACCAATAGCAATGCATACAAACATGGCTACAGGAGACACATGTAGGACCAACACACATGTACAATCCGTACTGTGCATGCAGCAATCATGCATGTGCAGTGGCCGATGTCCGTACCACAGCTGTGCCCAACTACAACTTGCAGTCGCAATGCAGCCCCATCAGTGACACCTGTATATGGTGACATACAGACAGTACAGTTGGTTGTACATCACGTATGGAGGGATCTGTGTACATAAAGTTGTGATCCACCTGTGTAGATGTATGTGTGCCGGGGATGGCTCACAGGTGTGTCACACGCCACCCTACCATGCCATGTGCAAACAATACACTATGTCACTGTTACTTGATGGTGATGACTTAACACATACACAGTGGTCAGGTGTAGCCAACTGTATGTCACGTGACACCTGTATCACTGACATCCTCCCGTGTGCACATAGCCACACAATTACCAACATAGCGTTGGTACACATACTGCGGACAGTACCGCTGCATGTCTATCAAACAGATCATATGGCAGGTGTATCGTTCCCAGCACTGTCATGTGTGTCCACTTGTGTGACCACACATGCCACATATGGTGGGGACTACATCCCAGATGTAACACATCCCTGTACACCATTGTACAGATCTGTACATACTGCAGTGTGGAAAGCATGAGGTCGGCAGGTGTGGTGCATCACACACATCGGCTATCCGTACACACATATCTGGTCACCACAGTGTGTGTGTGTGTATGTATGTATGTATGTATGGCTGTCTGGTGCTTGGTGTGAGGGTGTATGCTATCATACTGTGGAAACAGGATCACTAACCCCTCATGGTGATGCAGTCTACTACCCTGTTGATGCCATCGGTCCCAGCCATACTGGCTACCTGTGCATGTCCCTTCTCTGTGCCACGTTGTGTAGGTGCAAAGTACTGTGAGGGTGATGACCACATAGGCAAGGGTCCACACATGAACACTATGGGGTGTGTTATAGTGCTGTAGACCCCATGAATGTGGCCATGTACCTGTACTGTGACAGGGTACTACTGCTACACAGTGTGGCCTCATGCTATCAGGTGGCCTCTAACATCATCATTGGCCTGACCGCTGTGTACAACCCCTGCACCATGTCAACATACCTGTAATATTTCCCGGTATGTATGTCACATCTCTGTCCACTGTAGCCTGTTCAACTGACCACATGCTTCAGGTGCAGTATATGTGTGGACATCTGTGTCATGTTCGGACATCTGTGTCATGTTCAACTGTCCAACAGTCGGGTTGAGGGTGCGTTTAGCATGCTGATATTGCCATACGTGCCTGTGAGTACTCCACAGTTACACATGGGGACTGCAAACACTGCTACCTGTAGATACATGCCAGAACACCATAAGAGGGAATGAAGGCATTATCAACATGCTGTTACTGTTGTAACCGAGACACATACTGTGAACATATCACAATGCATGCTGCACCTGGACTACATGGTATGACTGGTGCATGTTGACAGTACACCACTGATGTCACATACACATCTCTCAGTATACACACGTGTCCAATGCAACATACACATCCCTCAATATGCATACACAAGTAATGTTAGATACACCTCTCACATCTCAGTATTCACACACAACCAATACAACATACACATCCCGCAATATGCATACACAAGTAATGTTAGATACACCTCTCACTATTCTGTTCACCTTGTGCATCAGACCATATGAGCATATCCCTGCACCGATGGTGTGGATGACAGGGATGTGGCACAGGCTTCATCATATGCACAGGGTGATACTGCTTGCCAGGGCCATAGGCTGCACCAATGGATGACATCATGTGTGCGGGTAAGGGCCAGTGATTTGAATGGACATGTCTGTTCCGTATGTATGTGGGTGTTGTGGAGCCCTACAGTTGTGTTCGCTGTGTGAGTGTATGTGTGCACACAGTTCTGTCATTTGTGAGGCCTACACAAGGGTATTATGGACAGCTCCAGAATGTACAGACCAGGTTGTACAGCTCACTGTGACCGGACATGGCCACATGTCCTGTGCCTGCCAAGGGTTGCACGGGCACTACCAGGCAGAGGTACAGAATGGCTACTGTCTGACGACACATGGCCACTGGAACCGTGTCCCCACCGGGAACGTCCAGGGCCACGTCCAAGTGGCCTGCTGTGACCTGATGTGGACATCGCAGCACCAGCTGCACTGCTACTGCTACCAGCACTATGGGAGTGGCCATGTGAGGTGGCACGCTCGCGTTGACCTGCACTAGGTGGTGTAGCTGGCCTACATCCATATGTCCTATGCCTCACCCCTACCAGATGTTCCAGCACAGACAACTCACGCTCATGGATTGCCATGCCACGGTCAAGGATTCTGACCATGTCACCCAACCACCTGTCCAGAACATCAGCAAGCTGCTGTTGAGCACCTGCCAATGCCTGGATGTTGTTGTTAAGGGTACTGATAGCAGCCCTCTGCAGCCACTGCCCTTCTCTGTTCTGCCATTTGGCACGTGCCTGTGCCACCATTACAGTCTGGAACATGCGTCTGGTGATCCCAGCTGCTGCGCTATGTCCTGCAGGTGCATGTCTGCCAGAGGTCCTCCTATGAGCAGCACCAGCCAGATGCCAGTGTGGTACATCTGCAGTCAATATACTGCCACCATGGTGTGGAGACACACCTTCTGTAGCCACCACACGTTCCTGTTCAACGCTAACAAACGATGACTGCCCTTCTTGTATGGCCACTGTAGATGCAGTATGTGTTGGCAGCTGAACTGTGTGCGGGGAAGAGGGGGACATAGCTGGGATGGCAACCGTTGGCACAGATTCCACCCCTGACATCTCTGCCTGTACCTCGTGCATATGTTCATCACTGCTAGCATCTGTGGGGACACTATCAGATGGACCGCAGGAGGGTAACGCACCTACATAACCTCTGAATGCAAAGAAATACTCTACATTACAATAGACACACTGACACACACACACACACTGACACACACACACTGACACACTGACACACACACTGATACACCGACACACACACTGACACACCAATACACTCACTGACACACCATGCATGTGAGATGACAGATGGCATGCAGCATGCTTGTGATACAGCTGACAGCATGCAGCTCAGACATCAATAGTGTTTGTAAGCATACCCCCTGGAATGCACACTACAGCAGGCAGGTGTCATGTCATTATCCATGCAATTCACACGATCATGGTAGTATGCATACATCCCTGTGATACACCATGTGGACCAGAACAGGATAACAGTACATATGGCTGATGTGACCTTGACATGTAATTTGCTGACATGTTCATTAACATGCATGCATGCCTGACACAATGGTGTCATGACACATGTACAGCATCGTACTGGGAATCACATTGCGGTGTTGTCCATATGCCCTACAGATAGAATGCATGTTGAGCAAATGTGCATGGGCATGGTAGGGGACTGGGCCGTCTACATTGCTGTACAGTGTGATGTACAGACACTGTGCCATTGCATGGCATCATGAGGCGTCTATATTGCTAAACAGTGCATGTTATGTACACATTGCATATCCAGAACTGCATGAATACCCATGACATACCTGTGGATTGTGACCTATGATGCTGAGGTGTATACACACCCAACCATGCTGTGTCATGTGACAGGTCACTGGAGGACATACAGATGACACCCCTGCATGATGACTACAGAGTGTTAGCTGCCTGGCAACCATGTCCACACATAGCAGACCTGTCACGTCACCATTTCACACATGACATTGATGTACCACGCACATATGGTGCACAGCTAACAGTGATGTCCTACGACAGGGGGAAAAAGTACTGTTTCTGTGACCTAGTGTCACTGTCAGTGGAATCTGTGAAGGTGACTACCGTCATGCTATGACACAGACATCATGTTCAACACATCTTATGAGGTACATGTCACTGACACCTCCACTAGCTGTGCACAAGCAGTTATGATGTGCAGCGTACCACATCACCTGTACAATCGGTCTAGTATGGCTGTACTTGGACCATGTGTGGACAAAGTGGGACAGGGTGTATCCACATCCTGTCTTCTGTGTGGCTACTTGTCTGTGGCCATCCCCCATGGCCATGTGTGCACATGTGTTGGTCATGTATGTGATGGCCGTCTATCACACGTCTGTGTTGTCCCATATGACATACACCCATAGACATTGGTTATGTCACCATCCACAGGGCTATGCAGACAACAGGTGTATGTGTGGTATGTGGGGTATGGGTTATGGGGAATTGTGACAATATTGCAAACAAAACGCTATGTGTCTCGGACATGTCAGATGGAACATCACAATGTGTGAAACCATTGCAGGGGCATATAACACAATGGTGACGCCTGTGGTCTGCCCATATCACAGCTCACTGTGTGGTACTGGTTTGTGTACCACACATTTTGTTCCACTGTATAGTACATATGCCTCCATTGTAGAACACCTCCACCGTTGTATGCACAGCTGGACACACATGTAGCAATGACAAATACTGTAGTTTCATGTCTGTGTATCATTTCAGTTGTATATATTGCACATGGGTGGCCTGTGTGGATGATGGGTGATGCGACCTGTATATCCATGTATTAACTGGATATCCACATCCCGACCCCACTCCCAGCCCAGAAAACCACAGTGAAAAACTTCTCAAAAGCGAACTTCACACTTCTCAAAACAGAAGTGGAATCCTTCAAGGCCCCAGGGCCAGTGGAAACTACGGCCCAAACTGCAGAATCCTATATAAACGCATTCTACGGACATCTCCAGGAATGCATGGATCATGCTATCCCAAACAAAATCAAGACCCAATCATCCAAAGGCAGGCATCCAGTCTGGTGGACCCCAGCCATAAATAAACTGTACAACAGAATGAGGAAGCTACTACATGATAGAGCAAAATCCCTAAAAGGGAAGGCATCTCTGATCAGTACTAGCAAAAAATTACGATCCCTCATAAAATCCTCCAAGGCCAGCTTTGAGAGAAAAATTGCACAGGACACTAAAGACAATCATAAGGCTTTTTTCTGTTATGTTAGGAACCTGGGATGCAACTCCCAGACTTGTTCTGAGTTGATTCTAAACGACAAAAAATACACTGTACCCACAGACATCGCCAATATCCTGGCAGACAGGTTCAGTACAAACTCCCCCCCCCCCCCAAAGAGCAAGTATCTATCCAGGCAGTGTGCAGCCTCCCAAACATCTCTGATGCTCAGGTGAAGGCCGCCTTCTCCAAAGCAAAAAACACCGCTTCCATGTGACCAGATGGTGTCCTGGGTTGCGTCCTACATGAACTCCAAGAAGAACTAATCCCTCAAGTAAAACTGCTGTACAATCTCAGCCTCACTACAGGATAGGGGCCCAAAGAATGTCGTACAGCAACAGTGATCCCACTCCACAAAGGTGGCACCTCTGCGGACCCTGGAAACTATCGCCCCATAAGGCTGACTAGCCTAGTCTGCACGTCTATGGAGAGGATCATCATGGAACTCATAAACAAAGACATTGGGGACCTACAGACACTAGATCCTACCCAACTTGGCTTTGTCAAGGGCAGATCCTGCCTTTTGAACCTGGTCAACTTCTTTGAAACAGTCACCAAGGCCATAGATGAAGGGAAGGTAGTCCACACAGCCTATCTGGACCTCGCAAAGGCATTTGACACAATACCCCACTCGGGCATCATAGATAAGCTATCCAGCCTAAATATAAACCCCTGTGTCACAAGATGTGTCACAAACTGGCTTAAAGACAGAACCCACAGAGTCAGAGTTGCTGGAGCCATGTCAGACTCAAAACCGATCACAAGTGGCATCCCACAAGGTTCTGTCCTGGGACCTCTCTTGTTTGGTATTTACTTTTCAGAGGTACAGGCCAACGTGGGAGGACTATGGCTCACCAAGTTCGCAGATGACTGCAAACTGGGTGCCATAATTGACTCTCCAGCTGACACAAACATCCTTCAAAAAGGTCTCACAGAGATGGATAACTGGTGCCAGAGCCATGGTCTAAAGCTAAATGCCAAAAAGTGTATAGTCATACCCTTTGGCAAAAACAATGTGCCCACAAATTACCACATAGGTGGTAACCCATTAAGTACAGAGAAAGTAATTAGGGATCTGGGGACCCAAGTTGATAGCAATCTCACCTTTGACAACCACATTTCCAAAGTGGTTAGAAAGACCTTCTACATAGCCCACCTCATCATGAAAGGATTCACATCTAGATCAAGAGAGGTAATCGTGCCCCTTTATTCATCCCTCATCAGGCCCATCATAGAATACAATGCCCCCTTTGGGATGTACCTTACCCGACACCTGCAGCAATTAGAAAGACCCCAAAAGTACCTCACCAGGAGGATCAAGGGACTCAAACAGATGGCATATGCTGCTCAGTTAAAAAAACTCCAGCTCTACTCAGTTGCATACCGCCTACTTTGAGGCGATCTATGCCTGACATATAAAGCTATGTCCAACCCAGAATTAATGGACATGCTCCACCTCAGTAAATCTAAATCCCTTAGAGCCACGCGCTCGAGGGACTTGAACCTCAGCACAGAAATAAATAGAACATGCTGGAGGGACAGATTCATAACCCAGAGGCTCCCTTCGCTCTGGAATAGAATTCCAATTCATGTTAGGCAGAGCACCTCACTGACTCTCTTCAAGAAGAATCTTGATGAGTGGATGGGGGATCGTAGGTTTGTCCCGGGGATTACTTCCGTGTCACTATTAGACAGAGGCAATGTAAACTAAACTTTAAAAAGGGCACAGTATACTCATATTAAGGGGTGGTGTAAGCCAAACACAATCAGGCTAGTCTTATAAATGCCCCAGGGCAGATAGCTAAGTATGAACCTATGAACCTATGAACCTATGAACTGGCCACATGGCGAATAGATCTATGCTTTGACATGCCTGATACTGATGATAGACTCACTTGCAACTGACTCATGTCTGTGCGGCATGCCACAGGTACCTGTATAGGGTGACACAGCAGTATGAACACTATCCATGACTGTATGACAGCCACAGGGTGCACAGTGCAGGTTAACACATTCGCCTGTTCAATAGCATATAGTCAGCACATGTGTGCACACCATACCTCTCAACCTCTTAGAACAATAAATGTGGACAAAGCCTACTATGATGGGGGACATATAGGGACAACTGTGACATATTGCTCTTACTAACCTGGATATTTGATAGACCAATAGGTTTGCATGCACATGGGTTTGCAAAGGAATGTGCAGTCATAAACACAACTGTATGTCATCATTTAATGACTCCATTCCTCAGCTATCTGCCAGAAAGGGACAGATATTAAGGGGAACCCACCAACAATATGAGGCAGACATCTGGACATCCTGCAATTACCTGTACAGTTTGGAGGTATGGTGCATACACAGGGTAGCATAAAGCATGTGTGTCCACATACCTTGCATATGTTGTTACATTACATGATGTACACTGACACATGCACATACGTGGGATATACTGGCCATATGTTCAGTACTGACTTACCAGGCAACTCCAGGCTCATTGGTTGGGAGACACCCACCTTCGCGATGGCAGCTACTGTTTGTGGGGGCTGTTCCAAGGGTGTTCCCAGACTGGCCAGTAGCTCCTCCATGTGTGTGAGTGGAGGCTGGGTTGGTGGCCCACCACCTGTACCACCTTGTTGTCTGGCGATTGCAGTGGCACGCTGTTTTGCATGATGTATGAGGTCCGTGCAGTGTCTGTGCACCTGCTGGCAGGTACGGTTGTGGCCACCCACTTCATTGATCCTCCTGTGAAGATCCTGCCACAGGTCATCCCGCTGCTGTGCATGCTGTGGCACGTGGTTAAATAACGCCTCGTAGTTCTCATGGAGGTACGGTATTACGACATCATCCTCCTGTCAGCTATATGCTGGTAGGCGTGTACGCGGCATTATCTGTAAGACATGATGAAGGTGATAGGTCACATTTGCAGACATGTACATTGATACTGCTGCACATACATTCTAGTACATTCGCACAGTTATCTTTGCAAATCAACATGACACTAACACGACTGGCATGTATGTGTCCCACACATGTAACACCCAGTATGCATTAGATATCATCCCCATATATGTGTGTCACCTCATTATGTTCCTACTGCATGTGACGTCAGTCTCCATGTGGACATGTCTGTTTGCATGCACTGGTGTTCTTACCTATCTGCCCATGCCTGATGTATCCATGGTAATGCTGTTGACCTAGATGCTGTGGATATGTCACATATCAACACAGACACAGCCTTACTGGACTTGGGCAGTGACAATGCACCAAGTATGCATGGAAACCTGTACATGCATCTGTTTTTCCATAGACATCTACACTGCACAGCTGTTCAACATCCTGCCACGGATCACCTGTGTTGCACATGTGATAGACATGGGACAATGGCTAGTCGGACGTCATTCGCAGGTAAGGTTATCGGCTATAGCATGTACAGGCTGGGTTTCCTAGCTGTATCCGACACCCATTACGCCACCACGAGGGGCATCAGTGACACATTACTGATCCAGATAGATGATACTACATCTACCATATGGCCATCACACCATGTATGGCAGGGGTGATATGTGCAGCTATGTGGACAGGGCTGCATGGTATGGTGGGAGTATGTCACAGGTATGGCACAGGGATCTGTCCAGCATGTGGCCATCCTAGTCATAGGACAGTGGTTGTCCATGACGTATGTCTTTTAGATCAGGCTATGGACATGTAGCATGTCTAACAGCATAGTGTCGCATATGTCTGTATGCAAGGTGGATAGCATGCTGCATACTGGAGGTGGGTATTGTGGAGGCTGGTATTGGCCATCCATGCATGGGCCCTACCCCTGGAGGGTGATGTGTATTCCAATATTGGTCACACGGGTGCTGTGTATGCCTGTCCAATGATCTCCATGCACATGGATACCACCCTGTCATGTCATGGGTACCTCGGATGACTACCTAAAGGGCCAGGGAGATGTCTCCAGCTCAGGGAGGTGTACTACACTACACCATCCTTAACACAGTGTCCATACTGTTGACCACAGCCTAGGTGTTTCCTAATGGGTACGGGGGTATTTCCCTACTGGTGTCATTGCTGATATCATCCACCAGAATGTGCACACATGTCACACACATCACATACACAGCCCATTCTGTATGTTGTTCACAACACTGTGACAACAATTGCCCATAGGTCATGGCCATTCACATCATCACATACACAGATGGCTGACATTTGTCTGTGTGGTATGGGCTACAATGTGGGTGGGGTACAACACATTAACCCTGGTTTACTGTAGCTGACACCATGTGATATGCACATGTCACTGTAGCACCTTTGGTAGTTGTGAGTCTGTCAACAGGCCACTAGTAGAACACTCCTGTGACATACTCAGGCATCTGTAGCCGAACATCCATACTGTCTTGTACATCTGTACTGCTAACATCTACATTGATAATGGTCCATGAACCTGCAGACCATACCCGGCAGTGTTCTGATGCGGTGCCACCAATCATGACTGTTGTCAACACATGTGGGTTGATAGTATACAACACCCTATCTGTAATGTGTGGGCATGCTCAGCACTTGTTCAGAGCTTCTTGGCACGTTATGAGCTACTGCTTAGTTTAGCACCCATTTTACACCAGTCCTCACAGGTACACTGTCTGTCCATACATTTCCAGCTTGATAACTGTACAACAGCTGTCTTACACACATCACTCACATACCTCGTGAGACATGGTGGTTTCTACGGCCTGTCCACCTGCCACATATGACTTATATACAGGCATGTCCAACTGGCACGTACCAGTGCTATTGCCTGTCACTATGATGACTATGTTGTACATGTGGCAATAGAGCTATTCTCATGTCCACAGTCAATGCACACCTCCCAACATACAACAGTACAGCCTGTGGGGGATGCACATATGCAGCCCTGCTGGGGGTTATACTGTCACCAACCCTGACTGCACCTGACAGTCATGTGGGGTTGTGCAATACTGGCAACGGACCCCACACATCACATGGTTCCACATGATCCCCACCACAGGCCACACATATGGAGACACCTTGTACAGTACCCCTCCATACTCTGTGTGGGCACCGACAACAGCCCACATCGCCAAACACAACCACACCAACCTATAACCCACAGACACGTGTGCCCATCACATACAGCCAATAGCTTGTCATAACATACTCAACACACCTGTCTTAGGTGACTGTCGGCAGTCACACTACTGTTCCACTCAGCAGGCTACACAAGGCGATAGTCACTTACATCCTGCTGTCCAGTAACTGGTTCTGCAACATAACCTATGCACACATGCCACAAGTCAGCAGGTATGATGTGACTCTCCTTCCATGTTTGGAACGTGTGCAGGGACATGCAATACCCCACCAGCGTTGTCGCCCTGCTGGTGTGGTCCACGCCCTGGGAAGCATTTTGCGTTCATCTGGACCTGTTACCACTGTACTATGAACGACTGTGTCACTCCCAACAGTTGTCCATGCTTCTACTGTCATTCCACAGGCATCTAGTATATGTCCACTTTGACAGACCCAGCCAAACAACATGATGCTGTGGCACAGTTGACCTGCACCTGTCAGCCCTGGGAGTACGGATCACATGTTGGACTCTTGCTGCTTTTATACTGCCTGTCTTGCACAGTGCCCAATAACAGTCACCACCAGAACGGGAACAAGCTAGCAAAGCATGTGGTCATGTCACACAATGCTTGACATCATCCTCTGTGATGCATGCAGGCAAGGCACACCTGATACTGCACCACTGCAATATCTCTGCAGTGACTGGGACCTGCCTCTTGGCTCTGTAGAGCACACATGCAATGACTGGGTATAGACAGACCGTACCTCTCAGGCACGTACCTGGACTGGCACACCAACAGCTGAGTTGTCCCCATATTCCACTATGTTGTACACACATCCCGGCTGGTTACTTCAGACAATGCATCACAGGTGCTCCACGTGCATATGACTGTGTCTGGAACTACTGCTGCTACTAATGTGAGACTGACAGTAACCCACACCTGACTGTGATAGCCGCACATGTACTGACACATTAGGCATACACTGTGCATGAGTCATAACTTCCGCTCAGCTGGTTCAACCCATAAACCACCTCCAAGACCAACAGTATCCTTGACATGGACACTACCAAGATGTGACTGCTGTTCGACACCTGCGGTTATCCCCTCATTGGTGGAATCCGAACATCTACTACCCACCCTTGTTAGCCACATACCGGCACCACACATTTCATGGCATACACAGTAGATGAGTACTACAACACCAACAACAGATGTCGTATGACAGCGGTAGTTGTTGTCGTGACACACGTGCAGGTGGACAATGCACATGCAAATGCTGACACATACCCCAGTGCACTTCAATAGCATGTACACGACAATGTGGTTCATGCTATTCCACACAGAGCCATGCAGGTACACACCAGAATACAGATGACACTCTGGGGGTGCAGTCCCAATGACATACTTTACAACAACAGGTGGGGGCTGTTACACAGTGGTGTACATTCCCATGGGTGGGGTGACTCACTGGTCAGCCTCGGTAGGGCCACAGGATCCCATATCACATACACCATAACTAGCTACATACACATTACTGTGACACATTCCGAGATGTACCACAGGGCATCATGGTGGTATGTCAGTAGTCGTATGCAATACCCACATCTGCTCACACATACAACTGTCACTTTGGAACATGACAGTAACAGGTGATGTTGGCAACATCCTGTCTGATGGCTTCATTGCTAACTCCCCGCAGGGCCACATTCCTTGCAGGTACATTGCGGTGTACCTGCAGTCACAGTACTGACCTGCACTCTATATGTCCTAGGACACAGGCCCCTTGTCACCCTGCAATATCCCAGGCTGTGATGTCCACAGAACTCTGAACAGCATGTCTCCCCACTGGGACACCATATTCAGTAATAGCCTTGTACCAGACATTGTGGCCCCTGACTAGCAGACAGCGACAGTAACACTCCTCACAGGTGGTGCCACACTGCACGACTGGGACTATTGCCCTACACACCTCATTGGTCTGTTATGCATGGCTATAGGGCACATCATCATGGACATCATTCGTCGAGTCTCTGTTGTGCTCCAGTCCTTTGATGCCAGCTGGGTTGGTCTTGTTGGGGCAACAGCATGCCTCCTACACCTGTTGAACACCTTTCCTACAGTTGCCAGAGTTGTTGATGATGACACAGGTGTCCAAACAGCCTGCATTGTCCTCTCGCTGCCATTCAGCACCGTTGTCCATTCTGGTATTGACTACATACACATCCACCTGCACATCACAACATATGTCTCCGGATGTTATGCAATGTGGCTAATGGACGGGGCACACACACACTGAGGGTGGCATACCAAATCACATACTGCAATCCAGTTACACTTGGCTTACCACAGTCCTCAGTCATGGGTTCCTCATGTTTTGTATATGCTTCCCTGAGGTACAGGCTACCACTGAGGGGACTTCCCTGCCTAGCTTTACAGACCACTGCATACCCAGCGCCGTTGTTGCTCCACCAGCTGATACAGACCCCATCCATTCAGGTGTCACTGTGACAGATACCAATATGAACATCATGGCCTCTAACTGCATGACACTTGGTGTGAACATCACCTTTGCAGTACACCATCCTCCCACTGGTTATCACATAGGTGTTATTCCCCTACATACATATTGCATTGTACATGTGTGTAAGACACATGTATGTTGCACACACTCCTGTGATTACTACATTGCCACTGTGACATGGATATTCTTCTGCGTGTTCACACATGTCTGTCCTGGGTGTGTAGCTGGTACATAGGCACCCATTGTACCTCTGAATACCAGACGTATACACACATCCATGGGTACAACACCCCGCGTAGGGTGTTCCTTACACAACAGCTTTATATACCCCAACATTAAAACACCATAATGTTCATTGAGCTACAACTGGTAACATATGCGGCTTATGTACAGACACCACATCTGTGCACATTTGCAGACTACATACTCAGGGGTGACGTCTGCTGCAAAGACAGGGCCCATGTCTGCAAATATGTTTATGGATATACTCCACATACACGACATACACAATAGCCACTATGACCATGATGCTCATGGATATGAGCACACACGCGACTGTGTGTGGCATATGGTTGGGGCTTGCATTCCCAGGCCGGACACTCACCATGCTTTGGGACATATTTCCTATGTACATCACGCATGGACAGTCAGTATCAGTGTTCATGTGATACCTCGCTTGCTGGATGGTGGACACATGTACGCCAGGGATCACTGCAGTGGCTGTACTGTGCAGTGATGCAGGTTACACATGGCTCTTCTGTTCACAGGACACTACCCTGGAGAGGTGCCACTGGTGTGAACACTGTAGTTGTTGTTACACATTGACTTGCCAGACTGCATGGTACACCACTATGAACCTGTGCAGCTATTACATGTCCTTTGTGCATGTTTACTGGTATAGCCCTTCCAGTTAGATTGACTGTCACGCTATTACAATGTCCCGTGACTACGGGCCATATGTCTACTGTTATTGTACACACCAATCATGTTCATGTTTGTCTGTCACATATCTTCTGCTATTCTAGTATGGGAGTAATGATTGTGTCCTTTGCAAATGCACAGAGTGGAGTACATAGTTATTTCATCATAACTGTTTATACATATCTTAATTACATACTACTCACATCACTATATGATACCTTTGTTATGCGTCATATGCCTGTTCTCCTGTGTAACATATCTGACGTATCAATCTACTGTACTATACATTACACATGTTTTACATAGTATCCCATAATACATCCATTACTTGCACAGAGGGTCCACCTTAGACATGTCATTGACATTATATGCCCATACACATGCGTACTGTTACAGTATATCTACATATACTATCCCCTGCTATGGCACGTACTTATTGGACATACCCTGCCACTGACAGGGGGTCGTATGACATTGTTCTGTTTAACGCCGTCATGTTGCATCCCTTGTAGTGTCTGTGCTGTTTACTGTGTGGCCCACTGCTGGACGCACATCTTCTACAAGCATTAGTACGATCAGCGAGACATCACTACATAAATACCATTCCCCACTTTATGCATGGTGGACACTGTTAATTACTGCAAACCAGGCTATGCATACACTGACATTATGTAATTCATAACATACTATACATACAGTTAGTGTTATACATACCTTGATATCGTTCTGGTGTTTCGTCTCCATCTTGCTCCTCTGTATCACTCTTTCAACTGTTATACGGTATGAGCATACAGTTTGCATATCTGGCAAGTCATCCTTATATACATCTATACCTGCAACATGTGGTTTACTGCCTCCAATTGGTGGTCCGGTGTGACTAATTACGTGCACTTCAGCTGTGCAGCTACTCCATTCACCAATTACGCGGCAGCAGTGGGGTATAACAGAATTCTCCACCTGGTATTGGCCATTTGCCCTGCCTTCGGGGAGACGGCCTGTATTGTGTTTTGTTGTGTGTAATTGCAACTGCTTTGTGTAGAGCCAAGTCTATTTTGGGGTCATGTCCCCCGTGGATTGTGTGTGATTCTACCTGTGACTGTACCTGTCATCCCACCTGTCTGATAAAGGACTATTGCAAACACCTGTAACATCGCCATTTGTTCTGTTATACGATGGATACGATTTTGCATGGCGCCTTTAAATGTCTCTCACAAGGTATGTCAATGGTTCAGCAGACGTAATTGACTAACTAGATGTTTGGGCTGTGGTTATGGTCTGTATTGCTATTGTTTACAGTGTGGGGGATATAGGCGGGTGTATGTAGCATATACAGTTTTGTGGGGCTTACATTTATACGTAATCCATATATATGTGTGTGGGCCCCTTCCCTAATTATAGTGCTATCACTTAATAGACTTCTATTATGGGAATTTACTGTGGGCCATTGTTAATTGGTTTCAATATGGTATGCAGCTGCAGTTGATACTTCCATACCTCCGGATGTACGGCGATATGTGCAGGGATATTTGTAAATGAACGCTATCCCGTGTATGTCTGCCCCAGATATTTGCAGTCATTGCAGTGGTGTTGGTGTCAGACCCTCTGTCACATGGCTTGACACCTTGTCATATGGCCATAGTTGGACACTTGCAGGTCACACAGTGCTGTTTACAGGCTGACATATGGCCACGGTCAGTACACAGGATAGCACATACTTTTATCCTCATTACATACCTATTGTTCTTGGTCCTTCACTACTTATCGGTTTGCATGTAACATTTCAGTTTCTTACATACAGGCATGAGTATTTCCTGCAACTATTGCATATTATGTGGGACATACTCATGGACAGTTGCCCTTTCTAATGTTTCATGTCAGGACACACCCGCCCAAGGGGGGCTGTCCCTCCCAATGGGGGCAGGTGTTTACCGCATGCCTACGGATAGCTATACCCACACCTACCATAATCATCTACCTCTGAGTTGCCACCTACAGACACACTATGCGGACACACACGACACACTTTAGTCACATGGGAACACACATGGCACCCTCATCACACACATACACAGGCTACATCACACAGAACCACAGTTGTACACGGTACCTACGTGGTCCGCACCGCCGACAGCGGTGAATACATGTCCTTACTATCATCCTATTGCTCACGGTTCTACTGTTCCAGTACTGTGTTCTTTCTGTCTTTCATCCTCCTGGTTACACGTGTCGGTGTGTGACACATTCCATAGTTGGCGGTATCCTGTTTATTTGTACCTCAAAGGTGTTTAGAATGTCGTCGACCTATCTATATATTTGCAGATGCCAGTTGCCAGTGACCCCTTGTATATCGAAATATATCACACTATCGCCCTTTCTATCTGTATTATATATGTGTGTATATATATATATATATATATATATATATATATATATATATGTATGTATATATATATATATATATATATATATATATATATATATATATATATATACATACATATCTCGGACAGGGGTGGTGACAGGCATGCTATGCCTTTCATTGTGTGTTTGTCAGTGTATACTGTGTTTCCTAGACTCCGCATGTTTGTGTCTGTACCTGTCACATTACACACCTGCCATAGGTTAAGATTACCTCCCATCCCACTTTGCGAGGGACAGTCCCTCTTTGTGCAGTTGTGTCCTGCGAAATATTTTTGAACATAGCAAATGTCCTGCGACTTTGGGACAAACATATTCCCTATAGTTTATGTCATAGTTGCATGACACACTTATTCTGTATCTTACCCACCTACATGTTACAGGACACGGAACACGTACCTGCGACCATTACTAAACTATAAGCTTTTTATCTATGCAAAACACTGTCATTCTGGTTTTTGTCCTGGCCGGGTGTGTGTCGTCCTGCTGACATCTGGCATATGTCCTACATTGGTCATTTGAACTGTGGCAACCCTACCATATGTACATCTTGCCTAGCAATAGTGTTGGGTGATTGTGTACATGACTGCCTGTTCCACTCCTGGCAGTGGTCGTTTTACTCTTCAGAGCAGGTGCTATTTGTTCAGGGGTGACTAATGCTGGTGTCACCTGATCTGTACATCATTGACCGTGATCTGCGCAGTGGTCGGTGACACTTAGCCCTGTTTCGCGCATATCTGTATAGTCATATTTAAACATCGCTTACCAGCTGTGGGCAATGCTTATTCCTGCTAACGTGTGCTACACATATTCTGATGACCAGCATCCGGACTGCATTACCTGTGCTGTCGGGATTATGTTACATCCCTTGTGGGACGTGGGACCGGGAACATGCACAACAGTCACTGCATGTACCACTTGGACATCTGGGGGTTGTACACGAATTATGTCAATTTGTATGTGCAGTACACTACAGCAGTTACTCCACACTACACTCACATGGATGACTCCGTTAGTTTACAACTTGATGGGTCCAGTTGATGGTATGTCCATGTGATGTCTACTGGCTGTACTCCAGCACTGGGTATGTATATCACAATTAGGTACACCCAATAATTTGCTACACCTTCTTACGACCGTGGATGCAGCATGCCGGGGTGACTACTGCCTGTCATGGGTACATCCCCTGCCTTGACACTACATCCATGATTACATTTTGTGGAGCCCCTCAGTAACGCGGTGGGTAATCCGTGATGACTGTGTGTAGGACAGTGCTTACACACATGTGCTGCCGTGATTGCCTCTGCTCCAGTACGCGACAGATGCTTACTCGATGTTGTGGCGATGGGTGTCACTGTTTGCCCCGTTTGGTGTTTTGCCTCTGACAATTGGGCGTGTACCTACCGATGTACCTGGGAATCTATACACAAAGCACCGACAGATGCTGATGGGCGCATCAACTGTTCAGGTGTTGACAGTTCCGTGTTCCCATGGCTGTTGCGTGTACAATGTTTGAGGGCTGTTTGCTGCATTATTTTAAAATCTGCACTTAAAGTTACTTTTTAGTAGAATTTGATCGAAAGTTTGTTTGTTTGTTTGTTTAATTTAACTGTTGAGGCTGCCCACTAAAGTGTGCTAGCCTGTGTAACTGATTTATCACTGTTTCTGCATTTTCTGTGTGTTTCTATCAAAAAAAACAAAAAAAAATAATCCTTGTTTTCCCGCCTCTCCTCGACTAGTTTAGACCAGTTTACAGGCATTGCTGTATTCTGGGCTGTGGTGTAGTTCATGTGTTGTCCATTACCTTACTTGGATAGTAGGAAGTTTCTTTGCTCACCAGTGGGAGTGGGGAGCCTTGAGCAGCCTACCTGTCCCTGTAGGAAGTGACCTCAGCACAAGAGCTGTAGTAATTGGTTGTTTTGGACCATTTCTAGCTCTTTTGTAGTTCCCCTGTTTAAAATCCGTGTTTGCATGGCTTTGAGTGTTTGTGCGCATAGCCCAGCGCTGGTTAAACAAGGTTAAACTTCTTCTGGCTCCGACAAGTCTGCTCTTCAAATTTTCCCTTAAGGAAGCTCTACTCTTAGTATAATCAGACTACTCACTATATTATAAGCCTAGCACTTGTTCTCAAAACTTCTCTACTAAGTAAGCACTCTCATACTAAGTAAAGCACTACATCCACCTACCACCCCTGTGAATATCCACTTCCCTTAAAGGCACAGCACTCCCTTATACTGTTCTAGCATGTCGAGTGGTAGATTACTGGCATCCTCTCCAGTTCAGCAGGTTAATCTGGGTATCTTGAGACAATGCTACAATTGTCTCATGTACACAGACAACCCTCTCCTCCTCCCAACAAACACAAATACATGTGAGCGATGCAACTATATAGCCAAACTGGAGGCTGAACTCTCTCAACTCAGGGCTGGCATGACCAGACAGGAGGAGATGGTAACCACAAACACAACAAACCCAGTCCCACATAGACCTACCACAACTGCAAACCAAACACATAAAAACACAAAGACATACTCAGAGGCTCTAATAAAAAACTTACCAAAACAACAGAGGCTCCCAAAGCAGACATCCAAAAATCCAACACCTCAAAACAAAACACATGTAACACATACTTCAATAAATCAGTGTGTCAACCAATCACAGCCCTCAAGGCCAAACACCATGCCTGATACACTAGTAATAGGTGACTCTATAGTCAGACACACTGATGTCCCGCTTACCAGGCTGAACAAGGAGAGGGTGACTGTGAGCTGCCTATCGGGAGCTGGGATCCGCCACATAACACACGCACTCAGGTCACTCCAAAGCAAGTACAAATATGACTCTGTCATTGTCCATGCTGGCGTGAATGACCTGAGACGTACCTCCCTGGACTACATGAAAAGAGACAGAGGAGCTCTCTGATTATGTAGCCCAGGCTGGTATGACCCTGACCCTGAGAAGCATCTTGCCCTCACCAAGAATGATACCACAATACAAAGACAAGATGATCAGCTTTAATAATTGGCTCAAGTACTGGTGTCATTCTAAGGGGATCCAATGTCTGTCTGCCTGGGATGACATGTTGGACAAGCCACACTGCTTTGCAAGGGATGGCTTACACCTGTCACCACTGGGCTTCCGGATATTGGCTAAGGCTCTTGCCACCCCCATAGTGCCTTTTTTAGGCAAGGCTCAAAAGACAAACCAACCGCCTTAGAAAACAAAAATGAAAAAAAACTAAGGGTAATGCTGCTCAACGCCAGAAGTCTAAATCTCAAGATGCAGGCACTCGATGCACTCCTCAGCATGGAGAACATCGATGTCTGTGCAGTAAATGAAACCTGGTTCAAGGCTCCTGAGAGCACCCCAGTGCTACCAGGCTATACCTCGTATCATGCTTTTCGGCCCCAAAACCCGGGCTGAACCACAAGGAGGGAGTGTCCATATTCATCAAGGACACCCACACCTCCAGGTTAGTAGCAACACATGAAGCATCAGAGACCATACAGGTGCAACTAACCATAGGCAAAACTGCTATACAACTGGTAGCATATTACAGACCACCCTCCCAATCTCAGCAACCCAACTCAGCCTTCCTGAAGACATTGGAGGATATGAATGTATCACAAAATACCATCATACTGGGAGACTTCAACTACCCAAACATAGATTGGGTACATTATTCTAGCCCTAACACCCTAGCCCAAAGGTTCCTGGAATTCATAAATTCAAATGCACTGGAACAACTAGTCACCTCTCCCACTAGGGGAGATAATATACTAGACCTGATCATTACAAACATGGGGACAAAATGCTCCACACTCGAGGTAT
This sequence comes from Protopterus annectens, assembly GCF_019279795.1. Taxonomy (NCBI): domain Eukaryota; kingdom Metazoa; phylum Chordata; order Ceratodontiformes; family Protopteridae; genus Protopterus; species Protopterus annectens. The sequence continues at coordinate 557,489,808 of NC_056726.1, read as the reverse complement.
ACCCCTCACTAGTGAGATCTGACCACAAACTAATCACCCTGGATATACATATCCCACCTCCACCCCCAGCACAAAAGACCACAGTGAAAAACTTCTCAAAAGCAGACTTCACTATTCTTAAGACTGAGATGGTATCCTTTAAGCCCACTGGGCCAGTGGATACCACATCCCACAATGCCGAATCCTTCACAAATGCTTTCTATGGACATCTCCAAGAATGCATGGATCATGCAATCCCAAATAAATCCAAGTCCCTCTCCACCAAAGGCAAGCGTCCTGTCTGGTGGACCTCAGCCATTAACAAATTGTATAACAAAGAAGGAAGCTACTGCGTCAGAGCAAAATCCCATAAAGGAAAACATCTCTGATCAACATTAGCAGAAAACTACGTTCTCTCATAAAAACATCCAAGGCCAACTTTGAGAGAAAAATCACTAAGGACACTAAAGATAACCACAAAGCCTTCTTCAGCTATGTTAGAAACCTGGGCGGAAACCCTCAGATATGCTCAGAGTTAGTTCACAACAACAAAAAATACACTGAACCCACAGATATTGCCAACATTCTGGCTGACAGGTTTAGTGCAAATTTCTCCCCTCCCTCACCCCCAAAAGAAGAAATACTTATCCCAGCTGAATGTAATCTCCCTGTCATCTCAGATGTCCAAATGAGAACCGCCCTCAACAAAGCTAAAAACACAGCATCAATGGGACCTGACGGTATCCCGGGTTGCGTGCTATGTGAACTCCAAGAGGAGCTAAACCCGCACATAAAAATGCTATTTAACCTTAGCCTTACTACAGGATATGTACCTGAACACTGGCGTACAGCAACAGTGGTCCCACTCCACAAAGGGGGTACCTCTGCAGACCCTGGGAACTACCACCCCATAAGCTTAACCAGCCTGGTCTACAAAGCTATGGAAAGAATCATTATGGAACTCATAAACAGAGACATAGGGGACCTACAGACACTTGACCCCACCCAGTTCGGCTATGTAAAGGGCAGATCCTGCCTTTTGAACCTGGTTGACTTTTTTGAAACAGTCACTAGAGCCATCGATGAGGGCAAAGCAGTCCATACAGCCTACCTGGACTTGGCTAAGGTCTTCGACACAATACCCCACTCAGGCATCATAGATAAGCTCAACAGCTTAAATGTAAACCCTTATGTCACTAGATGGGTTGCAAACTGGCTAAAGGACAGAACCCATAAAGTTAAAATTGCTGGAGCAATGTCAGACTCAAAGCCAGTCACAAGTGGTGTCCCACAGGGATCTGTCCTGGGACCCCTCTTGTTCGGCATTTATTTCTCAGATGTTAAAGCAAACATGGGAGGGTTGTGGCTGACAAAGTTCGCAGATGACTGCAAACTAGGCGCCATAGTCGATACACCAGCAGACACATACATCCTACAAAAAGGCCTCACAGAAACGGACAACTGGTGCCGGAGTCACGGCCTTAAACTAATGCCAAAAAATGTATAGTCATCCCCTTTGGGAAAAACAAAGTACCCACAAATTATCACATAGACAGCAACCCACTGAGTACGGAAAAAGTAATCAGAGACCTAGGGACCCAAGTCGACAGCGACCTCTCATTTGACACCCACGTTGCCAAAGTAGTTAGAAAAACATTCTACCTTGCACACCTCATCATGAAGGGATTCACATCCAGATCCAAGGATGTCATTGTACCCCTATACTCCTCCTCATCAGACCCATGATTGAGTACAATGCCCCATTTGGTATGTACCTCACCCGGCATTTGCAACAGCTGGAGAGACCACAAAAGTACCTCACCAAGAGGATCAAGGGTCTCCAACATATGTCTTATTCTGCCAGACTAAAGAAACTCCAGCTCTATTCAGTAGCATACCGCCTGCTCAGAGGTGATCTCTGCCTGACGTACAAGGCCATGTCCAATCAGGATCTGATGGACATGCCCCACCTCAAAAAATCCAAATCCATCAGGACCACGAGAGCTAAAGACCTAAACCTCGGCACAAGTATGAATAGGACATGCTGGAGGGATAGATTCATAACCCAGAGGCTTCCCATGCTTTGGAACAAGATCCCAGTTCATATTAGGCAGAGCCCCTCACTGACTCTCTTCAAGAGAAATCTTGATGAGTGGATGGGAGATCGTAAGTTTACCCCATGGGTCACATCTGTGTCACTGCTAGACAGGGGCACAGTAAACTAATTCTATTATATAAGGGGACCTTCATTGTGTCATTACTAGACAGAGGCACAGTATTCTAAATTTATTCTGTACATTTTTTTACCATTTCATGGAGTGGCAAAAGCCACATCACTATGGCTAGGCTTACAAATGCCCCAGGGCAGATAGCCTAGTACTAAACTATGAAACTATGAAACTATGTAGGATTCTACAGTGGGCCACCTATACATCACAATTTACAGGTAGTTGTGTTTGTGTGCCATCCACGTTACTGTGTGCAGGTGGGGAGGGGTGTCAGTCCGTGGGAGCCTACACTGTCAAGGTATGTGCTATATGTTCCCTCTTTGCCAAGGTGTAGGCATATTGGGCACACCTCCGTCTGCCTACTGGGGCTGGCACAGTGTGTCCGTGGTCTGGATCCCTCTGTGCCTGTGTTGGCCTTGACACTTGCGGTGGGCTGTGAGGCCCTCCCCCATTATGACCCTGCTGCAGCTGTTTCTACAGAATCATATTATGTAGCATAGCACATACTATGAAGATGTGGGCACACGTGCCTGGAGAGTACTGCAAGGCTCCACCAGATGTGTCCAAGCATCGGAACCATGATTTCAGCATCCCGAACACACGCTCTATGATGATTCTGGTTTGTGCGTGTGCCTCATTATGGCGTTCTTGTATTGGTGTGTGTGCATTTCTGATGGGGGTCATCATCCACGGCTCCAAGTGCATAGCCAGCATCACCCACAAGGTGACCTTGTGGGACGTCCCCCCTGACAAATACCTGATACAGCTGTGAGGCATGCCAGATATGGGAGTCGTGGTAGCTTCCAGGGCTGCCAGCACACACATGCATGATAATGCCCTGGGCATTGCACATGACCTGGCAGTTGATGGAGTGGAATCCCTTGTGGTTTATGTAGCGCCTACCATACTCACCGGGTGGTGACTTTATTTGTATGTGCGTGCAGTCTATCACACCCAGTACCTCCGGGTAGTTTTCCACACTGTGGAAGTGACGCATATTGCTGGCCAACTCCTCCTGAGTTTGGGGGAATTGTATATGCTCATTGGCATGTGGTAACATGGCATCCAGGAACTGGTGTAGTACCCTGGATGCCGATGCCTGTGAGATCCGCATTATATCTCCAGTTGGCCTTTGAAAGGTACCTGTGGCTAGTATTTGCAAGCTTACACATACCTTCATGTCCACTGGGATGGGTTCCCCTCTGTTGTTTCTGGTTCTCAGGCGTGGCCGACACAGCTCTACTATTTGCTGTAAGATGTCCCTGTCCACCCTGTAACGCTCTACTATCTCCAGATCATGTAGCCCCTGGTAGGTTACCCTTGGTCTGAACACTCTTCTCCTCCTCCGAGGCCTACGGTGGTTGTCGGCATCATCCTCCACAACACCGTCAGTCTGTAACACACGCTGATGAATCACAGCTATGGCAGCTCCCAACATGTACATTTTAAAAGTTCCCCGTCTGCTTACACTGATGGTGCGTTGTTTGGGAATACACAGGTGTGTGTTGGGTGCTTTCACACTTTATGCTGTTCTGCTGTGAACACTGATGATGTCATAGGGTGTGTATGTACGATTGTGGCTACAGGGTATCTTCTGTGTTTTATTTACGAAACCACTATTGTGCTGCCTTTGGTGTTGCATTACATTTGGATGCCATGAATTACCTCCTGCCCTTCCATTTACATTTGTGCACGTTACACCTACCATTTGCTGGCATGCATCCAGCTGCCTGCTTTCATTTGTACTTTCCTAGACCTGGCTTATCTTGCGTAATGTGTGCTATTGCCGATCTACTGTGGGTTTGCTTTGCTCTGCTATGGCAGTTCTCCTATCTTTGCATTCCAGGTCCTCCACACCTTTCTTTGCAATCGTATGCCTCCCCTATCCTGTTTTGCAGGTTTCTGCATGCAGGCTTGTCTACTGCCGTCGATTTGCCACCGTGTGTTGATTGGTGTTAATTGCTCATTACTATGCCAATTACCCTGCTTTGGCATTTCCTTCTTTTCTTCCCCTGACCTTCCTGTTTGTGCTATTGTTCGCAGCGCGTGCATCCACTTACCGGGTTTTGGGCATGAGTTCATCCCCGTACACATGCGCTTTCGGGCACCATGTGTGCTCTCAGCTAAACGGTTCTATACCCTCCTCCCCACCCCTGGACTTCAGCTTTGCTTAGCAATGGCCAGGCTATATTTGCATTGCTCCAATGTACTTACTGATATGGTGGCACACCCCTCTGCTGATGTCATGTATCACCTTTGATACACTCCTTGGTGTTATAGTGCTGCGCCATCAGGTACATCCTTAATCCGGCGGGACATTTGCAATTCAGTATTACCTGCCTCATCTACATGGCATTGACTACTAATTCATAGTTACAGTGCCGAACACTGTCGTGGGCCCCTGGCAACCCTTGCGCCTTGCTTGTGGTGTACCATGCCTACCATTGCATATTATGGTGCTATCCTAATTTGTCTTTCATTGCGATTTTCTGCCATTTTTATATATTTCCTTTGTATTCCTGTTTGCACACACATGCCCTGCGGTTGTACTGTGTGTTACTGTGGACATGACATTAAATGTTGTTTTTTAGGTGTTGTGCATCTTTTCTTGTGCCATTGGCTGTGTATTTCTCCATTGGAATATGTTAACTTTGTAATACATGCGTGTGATCCGCTTCCATAACTCCGATGTTCTGTTTGGGAGAATGTAAACCGTGTTTTTTGGTTTACATTTCCATGGGCTTGCGCTACGCCTGCACCACTTTGTGAATCACTTTATGCCTTCATTAGCATGGTGCAACACTGCACATGGGGTGATTTGCATACCTATGCCGAGGGTTGCGTAGCTCTGGCGTACGCCGGTAGTGCACATGGGATTGGTTCGTACCTGAATCGCTCGGCGGACATATTTGGCGTTATGCCGCCTACGCTACGCCTGCACCTGGCGCAAGCTTCATGAATCCAGGGGAATATCTTTAAAGCTCTTATAGTTGCAAAATATACAATATAAAAGTAATTTAATCTTTATATTTTCATATAATTAGTTAAAAGTGGTGTTGGTTAACCTGTTTTGCATCTTATATTCTTCATTCATTGATATATAGTAACTCCTTTTTTTCTTTAAAATTTTTTTTTTATTAACTAATTTATACTGAAGATATTTTAATTAACCACTGATATTTTTTGTTCTGGAAGTGGTGACATTTGCCTTATATTTAGTCCCACATTATATTTAACCTTGTTATCCCTATCAGCATAATACAAGATATTTCTCAATTACTCATGAATACAAATGCATCTTATTGCACAATTATATAGTAATGTAAGCACAAAATCTTACATCTTTTCTAACTTATGATTAATGTTCCTTTTCAAAAATTAGACAATCTCCTTGAATGGTTGAATTTAGCTTTGGATGAGTTTATAATGTCTTATGAGATGATTAAATAATTTTCTAACAAGTGTTGGGGGAAAGTAAGCTGTTGTTGCTTATTAGGTGGTTGGCTTGGTCAGTGAATGCTGTTCAGGCTAGGAGTATTTAACTCCGTGGAGGGGTTGTTGGGATACATAATTTTGGGTTTATTTGATATAGGATTTTCTGGGTCTATATTATGTTGTCAAAAGACATGTTCATCGAACACGTCTCATCGACACATAAACAGAGAACACACAAATCTCTGAATGGCCACTTCAACAATTTTTTTTCCCAGGGGAAAAAATCACTTGGCCAAAGAAAAACAAAACAAACTTTCAAATCATACAAAGTGGGGGGCTTAATCCCCCCCCCCCACAGCCCCCAATGTGAGGAGCTGTGCCCCTCACACCCCCTTAACAAAATATTCCAACTTTGAGATCACACTACAGTGGAGAAAAGGGAAAATCTCAGATGATGGCCAAGTGTTTGTTTCCCCTGGGAAAAAATTCGCTGAAGTGGCCATTTGGAGACTCATGTCTTTGCTATTTATGTGTCAATGAAGATGTGTTCAATGAACATGTCTTTTGACAACATAATACAGACCCAATTTTCTTGTTCTTTCTTGGTGTCTACTGCTTATAGGATTTTGATTTATATTACTGTCTCATTTATGATTGATGATGGGTTTATTCATATTCACATCAGATCTGATGGACTGATGACTTAAGTCTGTTTACAAATCAAAATTAATGGTTATATTATGGATAAACTCTTACTATGCTCCATGTGATACTTAAAATGGATATTTATTAATACCATTGGTTTGAATAATGGTTGTAAGAGGGGAATTCTACTTACATATTTGAAACTATTCAATTCTCAAGTTGTTTTCTTGAAAGAAACATACATTTTGTCTGAAGATATTAATAAGCTTAATTCTAAATGCTTTTCTGTATTATCTAGTTCTCACCATTCTCAAAAGGAGAGAGGAGTAGGTACAGTATATTGTAGAATAATTATTTGCCTCTCTCTAAAGTTATTGGTACATATAGGGATGACAAAGGCATGTTTTGCTCAGTTACAATAGAGCTCAATAGTAAATTATATACCTTAGTTTTATTGGATTCCAGGAATTGGGATTAATACTGTGAACAACATCTAAACCAGATTGTTCAAATATCAGAAGGAAATATTATTCTTGCAGAAAATTTTAATTGTGTTTTGATAGACAAAGACTCTAATACTTCTGGTAAAAGAAGAATTTTACCCTCTGCTAAAGTTTTGAAAGTTTTTACTGATACATTCCATACTAGGGACATTAATGACTTTTCTGATCTAGATTTTCTTTTTTTCCTCATTTTTCACATAGACATGGTATGTATTCTAGAACTGACAGCGTATATGTTTCAAATTAGTTGATTAACAGTCTAGGTAAAACTAAAATAATTTCATGTCCCCTGTTCAGTCATAATGCTATTTCTTTTGAATTGATGCTTAGACCATATAATTATGTCCAGATTAAAAGCTTGTATAACTAGCTTAAAAGATTTAAAAATGTTCTTTACATCAGAAATTCAGCTGTTCATAAAGTCTAAAAGTGTCAGTGAGACTTCTGATATATATATATATATATATATATATATATATATATATATATATATATATGTGTGTGTGTGATGCATTAAATGCTTATTTGTATGGGAGAAATACTAACTGGTATATGAATAAAAAAGGCAATGGGATAAGGAAATACTTGAGATACGATGGAAACTTGATAAATTAAAACTATTGATCAAAAAGGTAAAGTCAATAAAATAGAGGAAATCAATGCTTTAAATAGCAAATGTTTAGAAATTTTAAATCACAAGACCAAGCTTAACTTAGAGAGGATCATAATTATAAACTTTTCTGTTTGTCCTTAAGTAGCTTAGCAGTTAAGACTAAAAAGTTTTGTAAGCTTAGTCACATTAAAGAGATTTACTCACCTAAAATAACAAATGTCACTGAAATAGGGGATATACTTAGGGAATTTAGGGATTACTTTAATAAAATTAAATAGGAATATATATTATTGGATAATAAAAATGTAATTAGATAATTTATTAAAACATACAAAAAAATAAGTTATCAGATATACAAATTAAATCACTTGATAAATCAATTTCAATGTTTGAAATTCAATCTCAAAGTACTTTAAAAAGGAATAAGGCTCAAGGAAATGACAGAATGATTCCTGAAATTTATAAATTAATGTTTAAAGAAGCTTTGACCTTACTGCATAAAGTTTTTCCTTACGTAAAGACTTGGCTAATGTCCCTCCTTCATGGAAGTATACTCTTATCTCTCCCATATTAAAAGCTGATAAAGACCCTACCGAATGTTCATCTTATAGGCAAATTTCCCTTTTAAATATTAATTACAAAATGTTCATGTCTACTCATGTTAATAAACTGAAGACGTTTCTTCGATTTTTGATTGATGAAGATCAAACAGGATTTATTTTAAATAGGAATACATATGATGATATTAAGAGAGTACTAACCATAATTGATTTTATTAATAATTTCAAATATAATTTGACTCTAATCAGCTTGGATATAAACTGTGCTTTTGATTCTGTTAATTGTGATTATCTTTTTATTGTTTTGAAAGAGCTAAATTTCTCTGGTAATTTCATACACCTTATCAAACAACTTTATAAAGGCTGCCAGGCGTATGTTAAGATAGGCACATACACCTCTCAATCCATTCAAATTCTTAAAGGAACTAAACAAGGTTGCCATCTATCCCCTTTGATTTCCACTCTTGTTATGGAATCCATTAGCTAATTTTATAAGGCTGAACTCAGGAATCGAGAGTATCAATTTAAGTAGTGATGTAACTTCTAAAAATCCAAATGTTTTGTGGATGACATCCTTTTACTGTTAAAGGAAATAATGGTACCCTTTCTGCTATCCCTGAGTCTATGGAAAGTTTTCAAAGCAAATCTGGTCTAATCTTTAATGACGGTAAAACAAAAATATTTCCTATCAATTCTAATATTAATAATTTGAATATTAGATTTACCAAATATATTGTTCAAGAGCATAAACTAACATATTTAGGAATAATATTAGCTAATGATATTAAAGATGAAATAGATTTTAACTATAATAATAATTTAATCACCATAAAGTATATCATGAATAAATGGAGAAAACTCTTTTTCACTATGGAAGAGAGGGTTTCTATTATTAAAATGATTATTTTACCAAAGATATTATATATTATACAGTCTTTATAGATACCACCCTCTAAATCACACATAAAGGATTTCAATTCATTGATCTTAAAGATTTTTTTTTTGGTTTTCTAATAGACCTAGAGTAGCTCTGGCACATCATATGAGAGATTGGTCTAATGGGAGAATCCCCTCGGATTCCCAAAAGCTTGCATGGCGTGCATGATTAGTGTAAGAGGTAATGTTGGCAATATGGCAGCTGAGCGATCCACATACGTGCTCATTTGATGTGCACGAGTGCTCTTGCACTAGTCCTGCACATTCCCTGCCCCCGTATGCAAATTACCCCATTTGCAGGTGAAAATCATGCAAATGAGGTAAATCTGCTATCCAAGAAGCTGGAATCAGGCCATGCAGGACTAGCGTAATCAGCAGAAATGTACTCAGTTAGTAACCGAGTACTGGTCTGCAAAATCCAAAACCTAGACATGACAGCTCCAAATAAAGGCTGCATATCATGGAGGAAGCATGCCAATGGTCAAATATAAGGCCATTGGCATTGAAAGCAGTACAAAAAGTAAAAAATACAACTTTTATTGTAGTTCCACTGATCACGGCTGTTTAAGCATAGGGCAGTGGCGCTCAAACGGGATCGGTGGGAAAATAAGAAAATAAACCTAAAACAAACATTCTAACTAAAATCAGTATTCTGCCATGCAAGTCAATGGCAGGCAAAAGACAACCTGGCCAGTGAATAGTGGTTGCTAAGAGGGAAGGCTCAGTGTGACACATGTAACTATGCATTAGCAGCAGGCAATCCTATGCAAATGAGGGGAAGGATAGTGAATCCCAGTTTTCCCCAGCATGTGATGCAGGTCTCAACAGTGTAAGAGTATGAATAGCTGAGTGCAAGACTAGGAGGTAGGTGACATCATGGGTGGGTATGTCAGGCATAATGTAAGCGGATTGGAGCCCTGTAGCTTGGGTATGCTCCTAGCTTAGCACAGCTAAGCTAGGGGGTGTGTCTAAACCTTTCCAGCACTCTTTTCAAAGTGTAAGTGGGTTTGTGTGCCGTGCACTGGGTTTTACAGGAAGAAAAAAGAAGTTAAACCAGGAAACAGCAGCAGTGTGCACATCTGAGTACTCTGTTTGGCTAGCGTGCCCCTGGGTCCAAACAGAAGGGCAATGTGAAGGGAAAACAAGAGTAGGAAGGTAATCAAGGAGAACTAGCTTATCTGACAGGTGAAATGTATCAGAAGCAGCCAATTACACAGGCAGCAGCCCAACCCAGCCCAGAACACTACTATAAACTAAGCAAACACCTTCCCCACTGTTTTGTCCTACACTCTACACCACTGGTGTATACAAGCGGGGAAATTTTAACAAACAAACCTACAAACTGAGAAGGGCTGCAGCAGGCAGCATAGAACAACATGTGAAAGAGGCTGAGGGTGGTGAGGATGTGCATGCTGCCGAACAACCCACAGTGAGGAGACGGAGAAGAGTGTACAGACCCAGGGTAACCTACTAGGGGCTACATGAACTGGAGATAGAGGAGCACTATAGGGTGGATAGAGACCTCCTACAGCAAGTAGTTGAGCTGTGGCAGCCACACCTAACACACCAAACTGACCGAGGGGAACCCATCCCAGTGGATACCAAGGTATGTGTAGGCCTAGGTATACTAACCACAGGTACCTCCCAAAGCACAACTGGGGATATCATGGGGATCTCACAGGCATCAGCATCCAGAGTATCCCACCAGTTCCTGGATGCCATGTCAGCACATGCCAGTGAGCATGTATATTTCCTCAACACCCATGAGGTGTTGACCAGCAATATGCGCCTCTTCCACCAAATAGCAGAATACCATGGAGTAGTGGGTGCTATAGACTGCATGCACATATGCATCAAAGCACCACCCGGTGAGCAGGATAGGGCCTCTATCAACCGCAGGGCCATCCCCTCCATCAACTGCCAGGTTGTATGTGATGCCCAGGGCATTATAATGAATGTGTGCACTGGCTGCCCTGGAAGCTATGATGATTCCCACATATGACATCTGACATAGCTGTACCAGAGATTTGCCAATGGGGACATCCCCTACGGTCACCTTGTGGGGGATGCTGGGTACACACTGGAGCCGTGGCTGATGACACCCATCAGATATGCGCACACACCTGAACAAGAACGCCATAATGAGGTGCACACACAGGCAAAACATATAATAGAGCATGTGTTTGGGATGCCCAGGTCATGGTTCCGGTGTCTGGACACTTCTGGTGGAGCCTTATAGTATTCACCATCTACATGTACCCAAATTGTTATGGTATATGCTATGCTACACAATATGATCCTGTGGAAACAGCTGCAGCAGGAACAGCATGGGGCAGGGCCATGCAGCCCCTCACCAATGCCAAGGCCTGCACAGGCATAGAGTGACCTGGAGGAGGAAGAACCTGAATCTGCCCCAGTAGGCAGAAGGAGGTGTGCCCAGTATGCTCTGGCCTTGGCAAAGAGGCAACACATAGCACATGCACTGACACAGTAGGTTCCCAGGGAATAACACCTCTCTCCAACTTGCACATACAAAAAAAGGGATGCCAAACATGGCATCACCTGTGCTCAATCATGTATGGGGGTATACTATGAGCATCCAACATAGGCAGCCCTCCAGCACCATCTGCAAGTCTGGCACACCCACAAGGTAAGTCAATCAACCTACCAATTGCCAAATGGAGTAGAATGTGTTGTCACCTGTAGCTATGATATGGATGTGAGCATGCAAGTGAATTGGGTGGCTGAATGTTACAGCAGCAGACAGCAGACACCCATAGTGGCACCCTGACATGTGTAACACATACTGGAGTCACCATAGTAGCCAGTACTGCACAGGGTGACAAAAAACACTGCAGGAAATGTGCTGAGCGACATGTGTGTCCACATGACCCACACATGCTAGTCAGGATGGTTCACATACCCAACAACAGTCACATCCAGCAGGACAGGAGTAGACAAACCCAAACAGCGCCTGTGCTATGGCTCCAGAATGATGGCTATGATTAACCACACCCCCAGGCCTACACAGACAGACCACAGCAGGGCAGGCAGTAGGATGTTAGTTCTGAAGGGTGGGATGTCAGACAATAATATGTAGGGCAACCAAAGCCACAATCTGTAGTACACTGGTGTGCCTCTAGTCAGCATGATAATTAGCAATTCATAATGAAATGGAGTACATGACATACCAGTACAGTCATAGCAAATGTGTACAAGTGTCACTTGTGCCCCCCCCCATATAGCAATGTAATAACAGTCAGGTGTTCCCCCCAACCCTGTGTAGAAATGTAGAAACAGTCAGGTGTGTCCCCCCTGCTATGTAGAACTGTTGTAACAGTCTAAGCCAACTGATCGATGGATACCCTGCAGAACACAGTATGTTACCTTTTGATCTACAACACAAAGGTCATCACTGCAGCACAAACTACCTGGACACGATCCACACATCCACTACAGATGGCCATACTGGGCATGCTCACACACTTAGAGAGATGAAGGCAATGTCAGTGAACAACATACTGAAAGGACATACTGGGCATGCTACCACACTTAAACACATGAAGGCCATGACTACAAACACCAGTGGACCAGACATATCTGGCAGTTGCAGACATTAGTGCAGACACTCATCAGTATGCACCACTCATGCCTTGCACATACAGTGGATAGGAATACAGACATATATGTCAGGGTGACACACTATAATAAGCCAAAGGTAGACGTACATAGATGTGTGGAAGATGGTGACTGTGACAAGGAGCCATCCAGGCCTGTCCCACCCAGACACAGCCAAAGGGCCCCAAACACATGAGGTGCACATGTCACTCACTGCAGATACTAGCCACCAGTATCTGTTAGCATTACAGACTATGTGGGCTATGTGCCAGCTGTGCAACATGACTGTACAAGGAAGTAGTCATCTAGCAGCTGTATACATGTATCTGTGACATATGACTTCGTGTGTGCCATCATGTGGCATGTCAACCCGTACATGAATGGGTTATAGGCTATGCACACACCGCCCTCCCTATAGCCCTACTATGACAAGCCTGCTGAGGTACTCCAATGTGAAATACACTTGTGGGAGAGTTGTAGCCCAGTAATCTCCATGGCACACCCCATAACTGTGTCCTGCTGTAGTGTGATAAACTAGTTAGGTAGGTGTTCTAACCCCAGACTTGGCAAGTGTGTGTGTGTGTGTGTGTGTGTGTGTGTGTGTGTGTGTGTGTGTGTGTGTGTGTGTGTGTGTTAGTGTGTGTGTCTGTCTGTCTCTGACTGTGCAGAGTGCAATGCTTTTTAGGGTAGTCACACTCCTTACAATTCATATACTCAACTTTGGCAAGGCTGCTGATGTCACCCACCTAGAAATACACCTCTGGGAAGGTTGTAGCCCCATAATCTCCATAGCGTGTCCTGTAACTGCGTACTGTTGTAGTGTGATAAAATAGCTAAGTAGATGTTCTAACCCCAGACTTGGCAAGTGTGTGTGCTGGTGTGCATCTCTGTCTGCGTAGAGCGCAATGCTTTTTAGGATAGTCACACTCCTTACAATTCATATACTCAACTTTGGCAAGGCTGCTGATGTCACCCACCTAGAAATACACCTCTGGGAAGGTTGTAGCCAAGTAATCTCTGTGGTGCGTCCTGTAACTGTGTACTTCTGTAGTGTGATAAAGTAGCTAGGTAGATATTCTAACCCCAGACTTGACAAGTGTGTTAGTGTGCATGACTGTCTGTGTAGAGAACAATGCTTTTTAGGGTAGTCACACTCCTTACAATTCATATACTTGACTTTGGCAAGGCTGCTGATGTCACCCACCTAGAAATACACCTCTGGGAAGATTGTAGTCCAGTAATTCTCCATAGGGTGTCCTGTAACTGTGTACCACTGTAGTGTGATAAAGTAGCAATGTAGGTGTTCTAACCCCAGACTTGGCAACTTTGTGTGTTAGTGTGCATGTCTGTCTGTCTGTGTAGAGAGAGCAATGCTTTCTAAGGTAGTCACACTCCTTACAATTCATATACTCGACTTTGGCAAGGCTGCTGATGTCATCCACCTAGAAATACACCTCTGGGAAGGTTGTAGCCCAGTAATCTCTGTAGCATGTTCTGTAACTGCGTACTGCTGGATTGTGAGTTAGAACTGTGGTAGGGTTCCATCCCCACCTATGGCAGTTCCGGATGTTTTGTGTGTGTCAATGTCTGTATACGGAGCAATGCATTATAGGCTAGTCACACGCAATACATTTCAAATGGCCTACTTTGGCAATCCTGCTGTCATTCATTGTGAAATACAGCTTTGGGGAAGGAGTTCTCTAGTAATCTCTGTGGTACGTCCTATAACAGCTCAATGCTGTAGTGGGATATAGACCTCTGTCAGGGGTTCTATACCCACACATGTCAGTTGCTGATGTTTTGTGTGTGTCTCACTGTCTGTGTAGGGAGCAATGCATTTTAGGGTAGTCACCCGCAATACATTTCAAATGGCCTACTTTGGCAATCCTGCTGATGTCACTCATGGTGAACTACACCTTTGGGGAAGGATTACTTCAGTAATGTGCGTGGCATGTGCTATAACTGCGTAGTGCTGTGGTGTAATAAACTAGTTAGGTAGGAGTTCTACTCCCAGACATGACAGGTGTGTGTGTGTGTGTGTGTGTGTGTGTGTGTGTGTGTGTGTGTGTGTGTGTGTGTGTGTGTGTGTTCGTAACTCATATCCTGTGTAGAGGTGGTTGTGTGTGTGTAACACCTGTGGCCAATGTGGAGCGGGTTTTGCATATTTCTTATATGGTGGCCATACTATATATCACAATGTCTACCGTACTGGGATAACAGATGTGAAATAGCTGAGAGGCTGGGGTGCAAAGCCATACCCATACATGTGATATCAAGGCCAGGCAATCACATTTAGCAACTCCAGTATTACCCCAGAGCGCACTGTCAACCCATGTCTCATACACACACTCATGCCTAGGCAAAAGCCAATATGTGGGTAGTACACGGCATATTGGCCACTGATAGATGGGCTACAGAGGGCTTGTCATCCTGTCCATCTGTCCAATATGCACATACATGCTGACAGTGCACCTCCCCCATGTTTCTCAATGGACACCTGCACCACCTGTGGTGCCATCACATGTGACCCACAATGGACATGCCATGCCTGACAACATGCCCTGTATGGACAGATGCCACTGACACCAGGGAATGATGTTAGCATGCTATCAATGTAGGTGCAGAGTGAACCTGGTGCCCAGTACCAGTCCCCACCACAGGTAGGCAAGACTGGCACATATGATGATAATCTGTGTTCACAACATAGGCCAGACACCCTAGGTACAGTTCCACATGTCACTGTACATGCATGTGGGAGATGTGCACATCCCAGACACTGTCCGTGTCTTCGTCTAAGGAACACATACATGGGAAGCGATGCACAGCATTGGCCATACACAATAGTCACCCAGGTGACTGGATGGGGGATACAATACCCACCTGTGTGGGCAAGTGCAGAAACTACAGCCCTGAGACACAATGCAGACCATTGTCATGTGGCCTGTTGCCAAGGTATACCCATCGCTTACCCTTGTATAGCCTGCTGTCACTGTCGACCTCTACACACCCGTGCAGACATGCACCCATGCATGTCAGTACTGGCACCCTGTGTGTTTGTCTGTGTGTTGTATGGTGCATATGTTCGCATCCACACTCACTACAGCCCCCATGGGCATACTGAAGTATGCTGTCTGATGTCAGACACCTCCTCATACCCTTTGCTCATACAACCTCTGTATGACCTGTGTGGTGCATGTGATACCTGCACAGTGATGTGTTTTGGCAATCCCGCTACTGATGAGTTATACTCCTGGCCCTGCCAAGTGTGTCAATGTGTGCGTGTCCCTGTAAGGGTGTAGCTGTGTTGACGTTGGTACCTGTTCATGCGGACAGGCATGTGTACGTCACCTACCATATAGCTACCGTATCCCTGTTGCAGATGTCACTCACCATCACATATATGTTCTGTGGGGTCCACAACAGGTAACCCATGTGATGCATCCAATAACTGCATCGAACTGTGATAGCAGTACATAGTTGTCAGGGGTTTGTTAACCTGTGCTGGTAGGTGCGTGACACAAACAAGCTGCAGTTTTACTCTCCCACCCCTCCCTGACATGTCTTTGCCTCAGTCTGCCTCTCCCACTCCCTCTCTGGTGAATGTGGATACCTATACCTGCTTTGCTTAGGCAGCAACATGTGTATATTAAGTGATGCTCATGATCAGCTGATGGCCTCTGCATGAACCGCAGCCCTCTCCTAGCTGATTGCATGTGGAACAGCTGTGGTAACATTCCCATAGCCAATTACATGGAAACACACTCCGATATCTAGGAACATTATGTTGGTGTTGGCCCTTGTCATTCACTGTGAGCAGGAACTAGATCTGTTGGGTGGCAACCAGCATCTGAGATGGATTGGGAATTTATCTCTAACAACATACTCTGTGGAAACAGGGCAACACACAGGAGGGAGATGTGTCTGACCTGCCTACTGTCTGTAAGTGCTGCTATACTGCATGTGGAGTACTGTTGGTTTAACAGGGTGTGTGTGGCTATGTCTTTCCTACATGTCTGCATACCTGCCATGTCACTTCCATGTTTATGTGGAATCCCAATCTGCAGGGTCATCTGCAGACAGGGCACTGTGTTGTGCCTTTGGTTTCATGTGTTACCAATGGAGCATCTATCTGTGGACTGCAGACGGTAGTGTGAGGATTGCAGTCTGTAGATCGTGAAAGCCGTGACAGTTACTGGCGTCTTATCCTTCATAGGACATATGTTGCCACAAACCCTGTTACAACAGTAAATGTATGAGGTTATCACAGCAACATGTCATTATTGACCCTGTGTATGTGCTGCCAGCCACAACTCTGCCAACCTGTGTACATATGTCATGCATGACATGGTGCGCATGTGCTGTACACCATTAATGTCATCATAGCCACTAACAAGCCAGTGAGATATCAGACCGCTTCACATATTATGTACAGTAGAGGTTATATCTGATGACATAACCTGAACATTCTGTGGATGTTTGTACAGTCCTATGTGTGTGTGGGCATCAGTGTTACAGACAGCCGGTAACAATACCACTTACAGGAGAACCGGCACACTCAGGGCAGCTACATATTTGTAGGAGGTTCAGGAACTACAGAGTGTGAGTAGACTTGTGTTATGCTTTGTATAGTACTGGTATTACAGGGTGTGTGTGTACATGCTACTTTACATTGGAATGCAGTCTGTCTGCATAGCTCTCAACTGTGGGCCTATCCTCTTGGTGGCCAGAGGTGTGCCTATCATGATTTGTCTGTCCACCGCACAGGTCCTGTGTCAGATATTCCACTGGCAATGTGTGTGTTGAGTGCTATCAGTACATGACCTACATATCAAGCTTTGCACATATGACATGCTGTGGGGGGAAGTTCTGTAGTGGGCTGAAAGTATATCACACTGCCATTGCTGCCATCAGTCAATTTCTGTTGTATCCCCCACATATATGGTGGGGCTGGGGCCATATATGTGTGAGCGTCACCTACACAATACATTTATTTATTTTTTATTTTTTTATTTAGCATTTGTTGACTGGGAATGTCCGAATAAGTTCCACAGAGCCTGTTTTCAGTGGAGGCCCGGGGAGAAATGCTCCAGATGCATGTTTTTTTTTGGAAAAACATGTGTGCTCTTATGCACTTCAAAGGCCAGTGTATGTAACAGTGGTATATGGCCCTGTATTATGGAGTCTGAGGGGGCACCATAAATGAACTAGGCTGTTAAATATGTGGGGGTATCAGGGGTGAGTTGCCTTAAGGTATCTGGATGTAAAGTGTCATATACATCACCTATATTTACATTACTTACATATATTCCATTAGTACAAGCCTACTGCCTCCTGCCAGACAGACTGTTCTGTTTTTCAGTGTGCATGTAATGGTGTCATTTATGCCTTGTTATGTCACAGTTACAACCTATTTGGTCACATGACGTCTTTACCACCCACTTCTGTTGTACAGAGTGTAGTTAGAGGCTGCTGAACTATACACCTGCATTACATACTGTTGATCGTTTGGTATCCTGTGGCCCAGTATGTCCTCACTATTGTACAATTTTAAGGGCTTGTCCTGGACAGCAACAGCTGTGAACCTTTCCAGAATACTGTATTAGTATAACTGTTTCACAGGTGCATTCCTCTGTTTATATGGATGTCAGTGTCTGAACAGCTATTTGACATGGCATATAGTACTGTAATAGTACACAATGAAAGGTATTCCATTTTTGCAAACCTGTGTGTGGTGTTTTCCCTATGACCTCTCTGTGGGTATATGTTGCAGGCAATGACTGTCATTGTATGGGTGGCTCATACAGTCTCCAGTTGTTCAGGAGATAACTGTAGGCATAATGGCTGTTCCATATTGTGTGCACCTTCTACATATGTATCTTACTGTACATATATCTGCATTTTTAACTTCTCCAAGTCTTTTGGGTTTCTAATACCATGACAGGAATGGACCCCATTCCTAATTCAAAGTACGATTAAAGTTCATGAAATTAGTATTGTTTCACTCTTTGATGTTAGACAAAAGTGTTCTTTGCAGCACCCACAATGTGCCCAGTAATGACTCCTTCTGCAGTGCGTACGGTGTTACAGAAATTGGTAACATATCTAAATACGATTGTAAATTCTTTTTTATAAGGCCAGTTGCTCCTACTACTACTGTAAATGTCTGGGTGTATTTCTTTTCCATGGCTCTTGTTTCTGCCTGCAGAGCAATGTATTTTATGACTTTGTGTCTCTTTGTATGCAAGACACTGCAGTCACTGGGTGTGGCGATTTCAATGATCAATGCTATTTTTGTCTTCTTTTCCTGGACCACTATATCCAGTTTTTTAGCATCTATCTTTTGAACTGTTGGTATTGGGTAATCCCATGTAATATAAACTTCATCATTTTCTATGATTCTTTGTGGCTCATGTTTCCAATGTTTTTCAACCACTTCGATACCATAATGTTTGCGCAATCTCCAGTGTAACAGTCACGCCACATTATTATGCCTTTCAGTGTACAGTCCCTCTGCCATTAGTATGTCACAGCCAGCAACAAGGTGTGTGACTGTTTCTAATTTGGTTTTGCAAAACCTACATATATCTGTTTCTCCCACATGTTCAATGGACTTTGTAAACCAGTGTGTACGTAATCCACTGTCTTGGGCTGCCAATATTAACCTTTCATTTTTTGATGTGAATTCACCTCTCCATAACCATTGCAGCGTTTGTTCTTGATCAACATAAGGCTCTTCCAGAAGTTTTATATACTTGCAACTATATTTATGTTTTTTCCACATTTCTTGCCTTCTCATCTGGTCCTTCACCTTATATTCTTTCTTTTGTTTTTTAGCATATTCAGTTGCTGCCTGATTTTTATCCACTTCTGGTCTGATTTCCATTCCTGCTTGATGTCGATATGCTTCTGCTAAATTAAGCAGAGATGTCATCTTAGATTTATTCTCCTCATTAAAAAACTTTCACTACATTTGGATCTTGTGAGGTCAGTAAATATGTGTGAAGTCCCACGACTGCAGATCTATACATGTAATCAATTTCAAGGAGGCCCATACCTCCCGTTCCATATTGTATGCACCTTCTACATATGTATCTTACTGTACATATATATATATATATATATATATATATATATATATGGACATACACATATGGGGGCGCTACAGAATCCTGAAAGCCCAAAATCCTGAAGACCAAAATCCTGAGACCAAAATCCGGAAAGTTCAAAATCCTGAAAACACACAGGATACCAACACTTACTATATTCCAGCACAAGTACATACAGAAACAAATAAAACACAAACCATATTAATCTTTTCCAAGTATTAGCAGGGAGCAAGCCACCCTGCAACCCCCACACCCCCTGCTACTTAAATATATCAACTTCAAAATTGCACTTAGTGTACTGAAGTGCAGTCTTGGAGTTGTTATATTTAAGTAGCAGGGGGTGTGGGGGTGCATGGGGGCTTGCCCCCACTGCATATATTTGAATGGTAATATGTTTCTGTATGTAGTTGTGCTGGAATATAGTAAGTGTTGGTATCCTGTGTGTTTTCAGGATTTTGAGTTTTCAAGATTTTGAGTTTTCAGGATTTTGAACTTTCAGGATTTTGGTCTCAGGATTTTGGTCTTCAAGATTTTGGGCTTTCAGGATTCTGTAGTGCTCCCAAACACACACACACACACACACACACACACACACACATATATAAATATATATATATATATATATATATATATATATATATATATATATATATGTGTGTGTGTGTGTGTGTGTGTGTGTGTGTGTGTGTGTGTGTACATGTTTACATATGTATCTGCATCCTGGGGATGCTAATGGCTACCACATTTTACATTACCTATGGGAGGCAGACTGTACTGCATGATATGTCAGCAATACCAGCCTGACATCATACAGGTGGGATGTAGTACTGTTAACTTCCTGTGCCAATGTCGTGTCAGGTCCTGGTTATGGGATCTGCAATACTTGGTAGTGTATTGCGGGGTGGATGTGTTTGGCCGTGGGGGGATGGCTAGTTTTACAAGACGTATAGTGTGTGGGGCCTCTCAACCCCAGTAACAGTGCATGTGGACATATATTTGTTTGTTAATCTGCCATTGCTCTCTACAGATGTATGGCCATATATACCGATATAGATATATATATCTGCTTACATATATATATATATATATATATATATATAAAACTATGTCCGTATATACCTACATAGATGTATATCTGCATACACATATGTAACTTGCTGTGTATATGTAGACATATAGGTGTAGACACATATATGTGTCGATGTAGGCATTAGCATGTATATATGTTCATATATAGTAATATATGTGTATATAGTGTTAGAAAGTTATATATGTAGATATATATATATATATATATATATATATATATATATATATATATATATATATATATACATATATAGATATGTTGTATCAGTGTAGATATTAATATATTTACACACAGATACATCTAGATGATGGTATACATTCTCTGTACAGTTACATGACTGGACTGGATGATATGTTTCAGATATTGCCCTGAATTTATACAGTTGTATTGGCTTACTGTTAGACCATTGTAGCTGTATTGCGGAGGGTCCAAGGGTCAAGACCTGCAAGTGCTGGATATTGCATTGCACAGCGTATCTGTTATGGCTGTGGTGTGTAGTGGGGGACGAACATAGCAGTCATCACCAGGTACCCCTCATTTGAGCCCCCATCCCTATTAACTGTGCATAAGGACAGTTATTTTGTGGTGGAGGTTCTGGTTGTTATTCCTATTTGGTGCTGCAATTAACATATCTATCCGTATATATATATATATATATATATATATATATATATATATATATATATATATATATACAAACGTAACAGTTAATACTAACACACCCACAGGAGTAAATGCCTCTCCGCTGTCTGGAAAATAAATAAAAATAAGGCCAAAAGCAATAGTCAGTGAGAGACAACCAATTAGCTCGTAAAAATGATCCAGTCTTAATCGTAAAAAATAAAATAATTCTTTTATTGTGTGCACAGGTTAGCGCTTTCACCAAAAGCTTCTTCAGACCTTAAAATCTTCCCTCCAAACAAACATTTACTTTTATACTCATCATGTGACATTACTTCAGTTAATCAATTAACTTACTCATCAAGCCAACCTTTCCATAAGCTTAAAGTCACCTTAGCATGTATAAACAATATTGATAAGTTACTAAGCATCCTAGACTTTTAAGACAATTAAGAAAAAATTAAACACTCTATTAAATATAAATCACTACTAACAATATATACCTCATTCATACATATAAAATTTCAAAGTATAAAGTACTTAAATATGTAAGAATATTCACAACTATAAATTCGTATATCCTTTAAAAAGTCAGCTACATATTATATCATTGCTATCTATATATCATTTTATGCGCTGATGATCATAAGATGCTTTGTATTAGATGGACTTTGCCTGGAGCTCCTATCATTCATCATGAACACTTATTATCGCGTCAGCTTCCCCAAAAAAGCACGATTTTATCTAGGTTATGATACCCCATATTATGTACCCTTACAACTCACTTGTTTTATTGTCGGTATAAGCCATGATTGATAAACATTAACTTTATACACTCTCACATGAACTCAAAATTAATGCATCTATTCTGTGTGCTTTTAGTATTGGCGTCTTATAAATAGGTTCTATCATATATACGTTCTATATATTATAAGACAAAAGCTTATTCACAAAAGGCTCATGAATGCCTATAAAATGCTTTTTAAAAAATAAATTCAACCATGCGAACATTACATATGCTATAAGCTACAATGAATGGTGCTGCTCAAATCTAGTTTAAATAGAAGCCATCCATATATAAAAAATGCATATGTATATAAATAAACCATGCACATTATGTAGCTCCATAAATTTTTTCTTAAAACCCAGGGACCAAACACTCATAATTCCATTGCTGGAGCAAATGAAGCAATCAAGACAACAATCATCCTCTGCGATGTACTTAGAATAGCCAACTCCCCGTGGCATTTTTGCCATCTTACGTGGGGGAGATTAACACTCTAAGTCATATCTACAATGGTCAAGTTCAAACCCTATATACTAATTAAAATCAAAACTAACGGACGGTGCATGCCATTGAATGCTGTGATAGCACTTAACATGCTCTTGCTCACTTTATATGAATGACTCTATATATTATTGGTAAGGCATCATGTTACAAGACCCTCTGAGAACCTGCCTCAGCTAGATTATTATAGCTACTTTGTATATCATACTTTTGTCATCTGTTTATAAGGACATTCATTTAACCTTTAAATTGAAACTTGGAATTATTACTAGGCACTATCTTTGCTTTTCAGTTAAGTACAAAGGACTTGCCATTACTCACTGTAATAATAAAGGTAATATAGGAACTTAACTGTTCTCAACATTAACTATCAGTGAGAATTTTTTATATTATTACTTCTTGGCCATTACCCTTCTATTCCTGAGGACGGGTTTTATTGTAGCTCTTTCATTCAGGCCTCTGCCTTTGTCCGCCCTAAGTTTAATAATCCAATTGACCTCTTTATTTTCTGTGGCGTTCCTTATATTCCCTTCACGTATCCTGGGCATGTATACATCTATTACCTTGAATTTAAAAGTATGGTCTTTGCCTTCCATCATTACATGTTTAGCTAATGCATTGTGCTCATAATTAATTCTTATGGCATATAAATGCTCTCTAATTCTATTCTGAAATTTATATATATATATATATATATATATATATATATATATATATATATATATATATATATATATATATATATATATATATATATATATATATATATATATATATATATATATATATATATATATATATATATATATATATATATATATATATATATATATATATATATATATATATATATATATATATATATATATAAAGTGAACATATTTATCCATATATTTATCCATCTACCTATATATCATTGATGTGATATGATGTATGTGTGAGTCATACATTTATATGTACCTGTGTATCTCTCTACATTTACAGATCTAGAACTGTCCATATGTCCATGCATGATTGGCTCACAATATTGGCCTGTCCCACATTCATCTGGCCAATTGACGTGGATGATGTCAGGCATGTGGTCAGTCAGGAATGCTGATTCATTACAGTTGCAGACATCATGTTGTTCAGATTATGTGTATTACAACAGATCACTGTTTAACTAGCAACGTTTTGCATGTATATGAACAATATTTCACTTTTATCCCAATTTGTACCCCACTTTTGTCACACTGTGTCCAGAATGTTTGCAATAAGAGGTTGAGTGTTATGATATTAGTACAATTCCCCTTATGCAGATTGACTGTGCTGCATGATATGTCTGAGAATACATGGGATTTATGTATAACTGACATGGTGTAGTGTTAATTCACTATGATTGTGGTATGCAGGGTCCTGGGTTCGGGCCGTGCAGTGACTGTCAATTTTGTTGCAGGGTTGAACCAGGGCGGTGGGATACAGGGTGATTAAGGCACTTGTAAGCAGTTGTGAGCATGTTTGCATGACAGTAAGCATTGCCAACTGCAGGTAACATCCAGTTACACCTGGTTAGCCTCGAAATTGCTTACGTTGTGTACGCAGTGCTTACCATCACGCAAACACAAACCTCCAGATACATATGCCTACAGATAGTTTGCATCAGATTTGCTGAGCCTGTAAATGTAAACTCGCTTACTGGTGCTGACATATGCTTTCTACAGCTTATTGCTGTTTAACTTAACTACTGCTTTATGCATTATGATACTGACACCTCACATGTGCATTTCCTGCAGTACTCCAGTTTATATATATATATATATATATATATATATATATATATATATATATATATATATATATATATATATATATATCTATATATCTATATATATCTATATATATATATATATGTTATTCTGTGGGTTATGCAACATACATATTACCCATAACGTGGCTTGTCATGGGAAATGGTATGTCTCAGTACCTTCCCTGTGTCTGTGTCCCCCCCCTCCTTTCTCGCTGACATCCATGGGCCGGTCCTATTAGAACGGGTTCATCCACCCCGCACGTCTTGGTCCATAATGTCATACCCATCATTCCCTCCCCATTCCTCCTCCACATCAATTATCCTTCCTACCGGTTCCAGCCGAATCTAACCACACCACTACTCATTGCCCACACTCCACTTCTCGGAACCCTTCGCATATGTTGTCCCAACCCCAGGGATCTTCAGGCTTCCCACACATTTAGTCCGTGAACATACATTACTGTCTTTGCTTACCTTTGAGGCATGGTACGTTACCCTGAGGATTCTTTTTAGCAGAATTTTTGGTATCGTCCCGCTAGGGACAGACATGCCAAAGTGGTTAGAAATTCCTTCTATGTAGCCCACCTAATCACGAAGGGGTTCACCTCTAGATCAAGAGATGTCATTGTGCCCCTCTACTCATCACTCATTAGGCCCATAATAGAGTACAATGCCCCATTTGGTATGTACCTTACTTAACACCTGCAACAGCTGGAAAGACCACAGAAGTACCTCACCAAGAGGATCATGTGCCTCAAAGAGATACCCTATGCAGCTCGACTAAAGAAACTCCAGCTATACTCGGTTGCTTACCGCCTGCTCAGAGGTGATCTCTGCCTGACGTATAAGGCCATGTTCAACCCAGAATTAATGGACATGCTCCACCTCAAGAAAACCATATCTCTTAGAGCCACATGCTCTAATGAATTAAACCTTAGTATAACAATAAACAGGACATGCTGGAGGGATAGATTCTTGTCCCAGAGACTTGCCTCGCTCTGGAATAAAATCCCAGTCTATATTAGGCAGAGCACCTCGCTGACTCTCTTCAAGAGGAATCTTGACGAGTGGATGGGAAATCGTAAATTTACCTCTGGGATCACTTCAGTGGTTCTGCTAGACAGAGGCCCAGGAAACTAATTTAAAAGGGAGGTGAAAGCCAGCACATTCTGGCTAGGCTTATAAATGCCCTTGGGCAGATAGCCTAGTACCTACCTATGAACCTAAGTAGACTTAGCAGGTTGACACTGTTCATCCCACTGGTAGTATCCTGCCAGTAGTCTGGGAGCAAGTGCTGTGCTATGCTTAGCAGTGCGTATTATTTGATTTGCATGATATTTGCCTTTTGGCATTGATTTTACCTTCATCACTTGTTATATATGTGTCATGTATCCTTGAGACATGTGTACATACACTGTGTGGGGTCCTGGGAACTTCTACACTTAATTACAATAACACCTCACATCTGGACTTACTGCAGTACTCCAGTTCACATATGTATGTTCTATAGTCAGTTATGGCACATATGACTGTATACTGATGTCTTTCACAGGTTCAGTTTGGTTATACTATGGTGAGGAAATGTTTACTACTACCTCATTTTTCTGTACTTCTATTATGGCTTGGTGGATAGCAACTGGGACTATGGTGTATATAGTGCTGGGTTCGTGACCTGTATGGCTGTTTATTTTGTTCCTGGGCTGACAAAGGCCCATTGGATACAGAGTGACTAAAGCACTTTAAAGCAGTTGTAAGGCCTTAAGCCCATTTACTAGTGTGTACATATGCTTACTATTGCTTATTTGTGCTTACACCTGCTTACTAGTGCCTTATTCCGTCTGACACTGATACATCACATGTGCATTTCTTGCAGTACTCCACTTCGTACATATTAGCTATTCAGTGAGTTTTGCAACAAATATATTGGTTATAGCATGCTTTGCCATGTAAAATAGACTGTGCTACAGTGGGACTCGAACCGGGAATTCCTGCTCATTGGTCGGATGCTCTACCCACTACAGTATTGCTGTTCTGCTTCATTTGCATATTTCTACCATAATGTAATACCCATGTTTCCTTGCCTCGGCCCCCGAGCTCCACGTACACAGCATCCATGCATTCTCCAGTTGCTAGCCCAGCCACATCACACCTCCACACATTTCCCTATCTGCACGTGTCGGTACTCCTCCATTATACTGTCTCAATCCAAGCTTCTGCAGGCTCTTCATCCATTTAGTCCATGTACGTATGAGCTTTCCCTTGATCCTCCTCCAATACTGGTGGAAACATCTATGTGACTCACAATTTTTGGTTCGTCCTGCCAGGGATGGATCTGTTGTTGTGTCAAGAGTAGACTTAGCTGGTCTACACTGTTTCTCCCACTGGTAGCATCCTGCCAGGGGTTTGAGAAGCAGCGGTTTGCTCACACACTGGGCCAGTCTCATCTCCCAGTTCCACGGAACCAATGCCCCAGGTGTGACATTCTGTGCATGAAGCATGCCCACACACCCCCACGGTGTGCACCGTTTTCCATTATTCTCTTCAGCAATATGCAAGACTACTGTTCTCACAGTAGTTTTGGACAGGCACTGTTCTTTGATACACATAGACTGCTCTGAATACTCTGATTGAGCAATGTACACATGTTTGCTGGTATTAATCTACATACTTACATACATTTCCTATACTGCTGAATGATTGTGCTGCATGATATGTTTGTGATAACAGCAGCTGAATGTGTATCTGCCATGGCTTAGTGGTAACTCACTTAGACTATAGTGTGCAAAGTCGGGGGGTTGCAACCTGTGAGTGCAGATTTTTTTGTTAATGGGCATGATGAGAGCTGTTGGCTACAGAGTGAGTAAGGCACTGTAGAGCAATTGTAGGTGGGTATGCGGTAGTTTCCGCGAGGCTCAGCATTTCTGACCACCGGTTATAGCATCTTATACTGAGTTGGCTTCTACATTGCTTAACCAGTATGGGCATTGCTTACCACCGCCCAACCAGGCTTAAACCCACTTGCTCCCACATACCCTCATGCTACTTCATGTATTTAGTTCACATTTGTTGACCGGGACAATCAAACTGGATGCTTGTCCATTTACAGCAGTGGCCCTGGGAGTGGAGCTCCACACTGAACCCCAGCTACACATTACAAGTAATACTGAGGTGTACACCTTCATAGAGAGTAACAGACTTAACATAGCTACGTACCACATTCTTCATGCTTAGTTTACGTTAACATGTCGGTATTATACATGCTTAGGTCAGTTTACATGTCAGGTATGACTGTTGACAAAGGTCAGTTTAAAGTGAAGTTAGATTCCAGTTTAACAGTTCTGGATAGGTTGCACTCAGGTGTTCAGGTTAGGTTTAGTTTTTCCATACCTGTGTGGTAAAGTAGAAGAGAATAATGAAGGAGTGGGTAGGTAGGTAGAGGGGATGACATTGTAACTGTATAGTATGCTGTTGGAATAACTGGTAGGGGAGCAATAGGGAAGGTTTGAAGGATGTTGGGATTTGTATGTGAGGCAGGACAAGAGGTGTCAGTTTCACTAGCTGATGTAGGGTATAGAGTGTAAGGTGGGGGGGGGGATTCGCCAGGTGGTGAGCATGTGCTGATCCAAGTGTACTTGAGATGTTCCTTCAGGTGTTATTTACATGTGTCCTGTGGGACAGCTGAGGTTATACATGTGGGTAGGGGGTTCAAGATTCTGCCAATATAGTTGGGGAAGAGGGCGTCAACTACTTATAACTGTTAACATTAATAGCAATGAAAAAGGGGTTGATAATTAAGTGGTGTTAATGGGGCACAAAGAGCGATAGATAGTAGGGGAAATATCAAGGGATGTGCGGGAAAGCTGAAGGGAAGGTCCACAGCTGGCCATTTCTTCTACAGCAACAGCTGTGCATATACACTGCATTTGGAGGTAGGTTTGGACACTCACACCCCTGGGTGGGGGTGAGGATAACAATAATACCCTGTGATACCAATTAAAATTGGCTTATATGCCTACAGTGGGGTGTTGCTACCATGTGTTCTTTGGTGTTATTTAGTGGGTTTGCAACAACACATCTGGTTATACCATACTTTACCATGTAAAATAGACTGTGCTGCAGTAGGATTCATACGGGGAGTGGCTGCTCGTTAGGCAGCAGCTCTGCCCAATGCACACTATTGCTTACATCCCCGGGGCAGTCCGAATTGAAGCACTCCAGCCAACACCTGCACACCTTGGCCCATAATTTCATACCCATAGTCCTCCCCCCGCATCTCCTCTACAGCACTCATTCTTACTCTGGGTGCAGATCGGGTCTAACCCCACCACTACACACTGCCCACTCTCCACTTCTCGGGACCCATCTCATATATTGTCTCGACCCATGGGTCTTCAGGCTTTCCCACCCTTGTAGTTCATGTACATACACGCCCTGCCTTGAAAAGTCATTGCACGGACGGGCCTCCAATCACAAGAAAATTTTTAGGGTGTCCCACAAGGGACGCTCCTGTCTCTGCTTCAAGATTAGACTTAGCAGGTCCACAGTGTTCCCCCCACTGGTTGTATCCTGCCTGTGGTTTGGGGAGCAGTGGATTGTTTACATTGTTTGTGTGTTTGTTTGCATGTTTCCCCTGTCTGGCTGGGGTGGGTAATTGTACATGTTACACATATGTTGATTGGGCCCCTCACCCCTATTGGCACGGCCTGTGATCATATGTCATTCTTATGTGCTGTATCATATCATAGATATTTATCTGTGTAGACACACACACACACACACACACACACACACATATATATATATATATATATATATATATATATATATATATATATATATATATATATATATATATATATATATATATATATATATACATATATATATATATATATATATATATATATATATATATATATATATACATACATACATATATATATATATATATATATATATATATATATATATATATGTGTACATATGGGTCTACCTGACATGGTCGACAGTTCATATGGTCGACAGTTTATTTGGTCGACAGTTCATTTGATCGACAAGCATTTTAGGGTGGGGGGCTTCACCCCCCACACCCCCCCTAACTATATATATCAACTCCAGGGTTGCACAACATTGGGAAAGGGGCAAATCTGCTTGTTGACCAAATGAACTGTCGACCAAATGAGTGTCGATTATATGAACTGTCGACCATGTGAAGGGGACCCATATATATATATATATATATATATATATATGTGCATGAATATATAAATATATATATATATATATATATATATATATATATATATTGCTGTGTGTATATCTAACAACATGTGGAGGTACGGTTGTCTGCATATGTATATATCTATATGTGGGTATGTATATATATATATATATATATATATATATATATATATATGTGTGTGTATATATGTATACATATGTACTACACAGAGGGAGAGGTATATATCTATTTAGTTATGGGTATATACACACACACACACACACACATACATCTACATATTTAGCTACATGTCCTGTAATGTAGACTAGTATTGCTGGATACTATGTTTCATGTGCATACCGGCCAACCTTGTGTGCCATGTATATTTTGCGATACCTACAAATAAAACCGTTAGTGTAAACAAAGTCACACGTGCATGCTATTGTTAGTACCAGGGAAACATTTGTCCCATGTGGGACAACCCAAAAATTGGGTATTCAACTTTCATCGAAAAACAGAGCTTCAAAGGTACCCATGGCTATGTGCATGGACTACAGCATGTGGCAGACCTAGGATACTTGGGTTGGGACAACATACAGGATGGGTCCGGGGGGGTGGAGGGGGGGGTAATGTGTGGTGGTGTGGTAGTTACGGGCCGGTAACCAGGGAAGGTATGTTGGCTGCCTTTGTGCAGCGGGGTGAGCGGAACTGTGGGTAATGAATGTATGGGTCAAGGATGGCCTGGGTTGGATGGGTGTGTACTCGTCGGCTCGCCAAGTGTGTGGGGGAGAGGGGAATGTGATAACATGTGAAACATAACAGGAGACTAATTTAAATCCCTATTTAAATGAAACACTTATAATAAAATGAGCTTGGTAGGGTATTGCAGGGCAGACATGTTTGGCTGGGGGGGCATGCCAATTCATACGAGACATATATTGTTTGGGGCCACTCAAGCCCATTAAAAGTGCATGTGGACATATAGGTTTCTGTTAATCTACCATTGCTATCTACAGATGTCTGGCCATGTATACCTATATGGGTATATATATTTGCTTACATATTTATACCTATGTCCGTATATACCTACGGAGATATATATCTGCGTACAGATATGTAAATTGCTGTGTATATGTGGACGTATAGCTGTTGACATATATATGTGTAGATGTCGGCATTTGCATGTATATATGTTCATATATTTATATATACATATATATATATATATATATATATATATATATATATATATATATATATATATTTTTTTTTTTTGGTATTCATATAAATATATATATATATATATATATATATATATATATATATATATATATATATATATATATACATATATGTAACTACATGTACAGATATATTGTATCCGTTTAGATAGTAATATATTTACACACACATACATCTAGATGTAGGTATACATTCTCTGTACTGATGCATGACTGAGCTGGGGTTATGTTTCTGACAACATACGATTTATGCATATCTGGCATGGCTTGGTGGTAAATAATTTTGTGCATGGTGTGCATGGTCCTGGGTGTGAGCCTTGCAGAGGTTGTCTATTTTGTTGCTGGCCAGAACACCGGCCATTGGATACAGAGTGATTAAGGCACTTTAAAGCAGTTGTAAGTGGGTTTGCGTGGGTTTGCGCGGAGGTAAGCATTGCTAACTTCTGGTCACAGTTTCTTACATCCAGTTAGCTTTTCCTTTGCTTAATCTGTGTTGGCAGTGTTTACCCTCACACAAACGTACTTGCACATGCTTATTAGTGCTTACATATGCTTACTACTGCTTACATGTGCTTACATCTGCTTACTGCTGCCTTCTTCATTATGATACTGACTCTTCACATGTGCATTTCCTGCAGTACTCCAGTTCATAAATGTATGTTATTTAGTGGGTTTTGCAATCAAATATAGTTTATACCATGTTTTGCTATGTAAAATAGACTGTGCTGCACTGGGACTCAAACTGGGTTTGCCTGCTCGTTAGGCAAATACTCTGCCCACTACACTATTGCTGAGATGCTTCATTTGCATATATTGTCTTTGTTATCCTCTTCAGCCTTTTAGGCTGCTTTAACCGTAGCAAACAAATAGGCACACCCAGGCACCTATGATTAGCTGTGCTCGGAGTTTTAGAGAACAATACAGGGGTTTCTTCTTTTGATTTTTATGTCCTGTTACTGTTGTACACATGGGGACTGTTGGTGGGGATATTTGG
The DNA here is from genome assembly GCF_019279795.1 of Protopterus annectens. Classification (NCBI taxonomy): domain Eukaryota; kingdom Metazoa; phylum Chordata; order Ceratodontiformes; family Protopteridae; genus Protopterus; species Protopterus annectens. The sequence goes on along the minus strand of NC_056726.1, from coordinate 557,457,944 downwards.
ACACTTATGAGCAGTCTTGCTCATTTATTTCCACTTTCTGCTTTTTAACATTGCAGGGACATGTTTATTCTGAGAACTCGTCTCTCAGACATGCCCCCTGCACTCGTACACACTCTGTGTAAGCCTGGGAGCTCGGGCAGTACACCTTCATTACTATGCATGTCACGCTGCCGTCCTGTTCCTAAACGGCTGCTTCCGTGCAGGACTAGACTAGTCCTTCATGGAAGATTAGCAAATCCGGAGGTCAGTCTACCAGATTTAGAATTGTACTCCCTCTCTTCTGTAATTAAAACTATTTGCCTATTAACTAATAAATATTATTCAGCCAAATGGGGAAAAAAATAAAGAAATCCTTTGTGTTAATACTGGTATGACATCTAATTCTAATAGAATGGTAATATGAAATAATTCATTTATTTGAGTTTTAAAAGAATATTTCACAGCCAATAATTTTCAAATACATACTTCTCATTACATGTCACTTCTATTAAATACATTTAGAAATTTTATGTATAGAAATCCTGCTTATAAGGCTTGGATGTTCCTTCTGTTTCCTATTGCTTTTACACATAGTAATATTCCTTCTTCAAATGTCTCTAAGATGATGTTATTTAAAAGAAAAGAATCTCATTTATTGGTTTCAACTGCTGACTAATGATAAATTGAATTTTCTAGATTACTTAATTAATGAACATAACTTAAGTAATGATGTGTGTTTGGAAATACAGTCTTGTAGACAGTTTGTTGATAGTAAAATTGACCTAATGTCACCAAATATAAGAACCTCTGTCCCCAAGTTATTACATTTTTGACAATACCCATACAGAAGAATTTATCTAATAATGGTATACTTTCTAAAATATATAAAGTAATTAGAACTGAAACAAAAAATTATTCAGAGATGTATTGGGAATACTTAACTCAAGTTAATAACAACTCACCTAATGATAATGATAAAATAACAATTTTGGTTTTATCTAAACTGACTACCTCTTCTCTTAAATGGAGATTGTTCTTCTGGAAATTTATGTACAGGTCCTTTTTACACCACATAAAATCAAGCTAATCAGTAAGGAAAAACATCTTGTTGGAGATGTAAATTGGAGACTAAGGTGGATTGGTCTCATACGTTTTTTGACTGTGTAACTCTTAAATCCTACTGGTACAATATTAATCTTTTCCTACAGGCTTCATTTTCTGATAATTTTGTTTTAACCAAATCATTGATTCTGTTTAATACTCTGATTCCTGTGTTAAAAAAATAAAATATCATCTGTTATGATCCATTTTGGCTGTTGCCAGGAAGGTTATAATTAGAAATTGGAAGAGTGAGACTTCACCGTCTTTCACGGAATTTAAGAACATTGCAACTGAACTTTGTCACATGGAAATGACTACCATTAAAACAAGATCCATTAGACTTACTTCATCCTATAACCTGTGGACTGGATTTAAACAACTACTGGGCAAAACGTTATTGAACATTCAAGAATAATTTATCTATATGAAGGACTTTTGTAATTTTAGTTAGTAGACACCTCTGTAAACACCTTAGTTACTGATTATTTTTCCTTATATCTTGTATTGTTATTTAAATTTCTATATTGCAGTTTTTATTACTGCTTATTACCTTGTTAGTCAGTAAATAATAATGACAAAATATAAAACAGGTTCAATGCATAAAATGGAGATAGTAGTAAGATGTTAAGCAAAAAGGCACAAATCAATAGTATCTGAAATCCTCACACTAATAAGCTTACTTCAGACATAGGGGACATGCTTAATAGTTAAAAAAAAGTCCACGAGGATCTTAATAGAGATAAAAATAGTAATCATGATGATTAAAGAATTGACAATTATTTAAAGAAAAATGTTACTAATAAATTTAATGGCCAACAAATATCTCTTGTTGAATAAGCCTATTACCCCAATAAAAGTTAAAGAAGCTTTAAAAAAGAGAAAAATATTAACTCTCCAAGGTTAGATGGTTTAAGTATGGAATTATATAGTCTCCTTCCATTAATTATTTTAGAATTACTGCGTGGCATTTGCAGGATAACTGAGAGAGAAAAAATAATTCCACCCTCATGGAAATTTTCTGCAATCTCACCAGCACGTAAACAAGGAAAGAATAATAAGTTAGTTTCCTCATATAGACATACTTCATTATTAAATGTATACTATAAAATATATACTTCCATTTTCACTACAAGATTAAGATGTATAATAGATTTATTAGTAAAGATCAAACATTATTAGTAGTCAAGAGATTAATACGATAACATAAAAAGGGTAGTAACTATCTTAGCTTTAGCAAAAGGAACTTAGAAATTGGCCCTAAGTGGCTTAGATATCAAGAGATCTTTTGATCCTATAGGTTTGAACTGCTTGTTTAAAACTTTAGAAGCATTTACATTTCCAGAGCAGTTTATTGGATATTAAAAAACCTGTATAGAGACTCCATAGCATATATTAAAATTGGATATTACATTTCTCAATGATTCACTTTAATCAAAGTCACAAAGCAAGGTTGTCCCTTGTCCCCTCTACTACTTGCATTAGTTATCAAACCCTTAGGTAATAGTATAAGAAGTAATGGGAAAAATGATTGATTCTCATTTAACATAAATTGTCAATCTAAAATACAACTTTTTGTAGATGATATTTTATTAGCTATAAGAGATCTAAATTATTCAATTGAAGAAATAGATGAGGAAATTGAAAAGTTGCAAAAAGTATCACTGCTAAAATTTAATAATAATAAAACTGAAACTTTAGTGTTAAATCAATTACTAGATAATAAGTTTAAAGATAAATATACAGATAATTGGGAAGGAAAAAACTAAAATATTTAGGAATAAAAATCTATCAAGATGTGAGTAAGATTATTAATATTAATTTTGAAAAATTAATTGAAGAAGTTCCTTATTGTTATTAAAAATAGAATGATTTTTTTTTACTTTTGAGGATTGGTTAGTACTTATTAAAATTATTATATTATCATATATATTGCATTCGATAGCTTCATTGCCTAACAAAAAACTTTTAAAGAAAATAAAAAAAAAGCATTAACATAATTCTTATAGTATCCGAAAAAGCTGCAAACTGCTTATAGAAATCATATAAGATTATAGGAGCATGGTGGTATTAGCTTCAAAGATTTCAAATCTTATTCGATTACTGGAAGTTTTAAGTCTATTATACTCTGGATAGACTCAACTTACACTAGTCAATGGAAAACCATCCAGGAGCAGATTATACTAAATTATTTAAGTTTATATGTAATAATCCTTTAATCTAGTTAACAAAATTTTCCTTACAAGGAAATTAATTTACATCTTTAGACTCTGCATATATAAAATCAATTATTTAAACAGTTAAGAAATATGTTTTTTAAACTCCATTTATATCAAAGTTGAACTTTTTGTGCTTTCCCTTTACACACTCACCTATAAATTTAAGACAACTTAGGACAATGTTGAAATGAATTTACTAAAAAGGAATGGATTAGTATTATGGTCTGATTGATTTGAAAAAAGAAACTCTCAGTCCCCAGAATATTTAATGCAAGAATGTAAGTTGGACGAATCTGTTAACCAGTTACTACTATCCATTGGTAAATGAATTTGTGGATAATATGGGTAACGTGGAACATAACACTATTCCCCCATTATTTGAATATATGAATACTATTATCAAAGATAGATTAACCTACAAAGGATGTTTCTCAAAATTATGTAAGTTAATTATAAATAATAATAATAATGTTGATGCAAAATTCTGGAACTTTTCAGATTTTGGTGGATTGAGTGACTCCATATAAGGTAAGAATAAAACCTTGTTACTTAAATTAGTTTGTCAAACGTCTTGACATTTATATTGGAAAGTTTTTATGTGAAAATATATGCACAGAATGTTTGTTATTCCCTATAAAATCTCTAAGTTTAGTAAAAGGACTTCTTCAGTTTGTTGGAGCTGTAGATGATATAAAAGCAGACTGGATGCATGTGTTTATGGATTGTGAAAAATTAAATGTATATTGGGAAGAGATAAGTATGTTTTTTTAAGGTGTTATGGGCTGATAATTGTCCTTTAACTAGATCAGTAATACTATTGCATGTTCCACTTCCTATATATGTAATACCTAAAGAGCAAAATATGTTTTGGGCCCTCTTGGTAGTTGCTAGAACAGTTATTACAAATATTGGAAACAGAACTCAGTTTCTACATTCAAAGAATTTTAACATGTAACAGCAACACTATGTAAAACTGAAAAAGAAGTGATCAGAATAAGATCTGTAAATCATACTAAGACTTGTAGTGGTTGGGATAACCTTGAATGTTGCTATTGAAATACCAAGACTCTTAATGTGTTAATTGTATATGATTACCTTGATGACTCAATGTATTCCTAACATTGTATAATAACAATGTATGATGTTGAATTTCTTCCTTTCTGTGTATATATTGAAATATGTTAAATTAATAAAAAGATTCTTAAAAAAAAGAATTGAAGCTCTATAGAAGCATTTTATTTTGCTCATCAACTTAAAGTTGAGGGGGGCATCTGATTAGTGTATGGCACTGGGTGCAGTAATAGCAAGCTACACTTCTGCCAGAGTCATTTCCTTTTTTATATGTATTTTTCTTTAAATGTTCACCTGAAACGGTGGAAGTTTGCCTTTTATTCTGTTAGTAGTTTTTCTTTTCTTTTTTTAAATGTAAGGGTAAAATGGTGGCTTCAGATTTTATAGCTGGTAGCTAAGGCTGCAAAACATGCTGCTTTGGATAAGTTGGATTTACAGTGGGCATGCTTGCTGTGACCAGTCAGTGTGTATATTGTTGAACATTAATTTCAAGCTTTATAGCTAGATTAAACAGAGACTTCATGGGAGAATATCAAATAATCATTTTGTTACTAAAGTCTTATGTTAGAAAATGTCAGATAATCCCAGGTCTATTAGGCAGTTTAGTCTTACATTAGGGCAATATTTGCTGGCACAAAAAAGTGTATGATTACACAATAAAGTCTCATACGGATTTTAGACAGATAGCTTTTCTTAGTTAAAAAAATGCAAAAAAAGTCAAAATAAAAGGATTTTGGTTACTTCATTTTCATTGATAAAATTTTGCATAGCCCCATTGTTACTCATCAGTCATCTTAAAAAGATCATTAATCCTTGGGAGTGTCCTCTATACTATTTTTATTCTGTATAATAAAAAGCAATTATTGAGTCTGCAAATAAAGGGTCTTTGTGCCTTTGAACTATGCAAAAACACATTTAAGCAATCACTTACATGTCAGCAATTCATCTTCTGTAAATACATATATTTGTGATATTGAAATAATAATATGTCTGTTAAGCTGCTGAATTCTTGTAAAATGCTGAGATGACATAATCTGATACTATCACCACTGAGATGGTCAATAAGCAGGATTTTTGCTACATCAAAGTTTTCAGATATATGCTCCATCTCATAATGTTTCTTTCATGAACAGTGAAGAGTGCAGTGTGACAGAAGAAAAATATATATTATCCAGAAAAATCTTTTCTGAAGCAGATGTGTCCACTGCACATCCCAACTTCTATGCTAGGGAACATCTCTGACACAGAGCATAAAGTAACCCTTATGGCTGCTCGAATGATAACCTTTTACAACCATTGTTATGTACAGAAAAAAACTTCTCATTCTATTACTTTTAAAGCTTCTAATTCATTCTCAGCAGCTCAGCCTGAGATCTTTTACTAAATGATAATATTGTTATATTGTTCTTTAATAAATAAATGCAAGTTTTGCATTATGCTCAGAGCATATTATGTTTTTTTCTATTTAACATCCTTCCATCAACAGGTTACAAATATGCTAGGCCCAATGACTTAAACATGTGCTGCAGATAAATATAATTCTCCTGAGTACAGTGTGCATTTTTTGCTGGTGAGTCTGCATATATACAGTTCTTGTGCCAATATATTATCAAATCCAGCCTCTAGCAGGTTGCAGCACTGTACCAAGGTCTTTTTCCCTACATATGATAGTTAAGCCAACATCAACCATTCCCTCTTACTTTCCTTGGACAGCTCATCTAATGCCAGCTGATCCTGTTTCTTTTGTGTCACAGTTTAATATGTTTAACAAAAACTCGCGCGCGTGCACACACACACACACACACACACACACACACACACACACACACACACACACACACACACACACATACACACAGAAACACTGTTGCCTTACTGGTGGATGAAGATGGAATTCTCGAGTGTCATTTTACCCAGGGTCCAACACACAGTGGATTGGAGCTCCTTCACAAGAAATCATTGTTAGCAAGTTGTGTTTCAGGAAAAATTCCCC